>NC_045451.1:4052945-4056521 GCF_002776525.5 Piliocolobus tephrosceles
CCTTCCTTCCTTCCTTCCTTCCTTCCTTCCTTCCTTCCTTCCTTCCTCTCTCTCTTTCTTTTTCTTTTTTGTAAAGGAAAAGTATTGGGAAGCAGTGAGCTCATTTTCATTAGGGAGGCTCCAGTGCAGGTCAGACATCTGAGTGTCTCCTACTGAAGAGAAACGCAGACTTCAGGCAGGAGGGGAGAGTAAGTAGACAACTTTCAGAGGGGTCTGAAGAAAAAAAAAAAAGTTTTAAAATGAAAAAAAAAAAAAAGAAAATCTCATAAATAGAATCAGCCAGCCAAGCCTGTCATTTCACGTGGTGACGGCTTTTCCAGGAGTCTTGAAAGATGCCCACCGATTCCTCTGCAAACTTCCCAAGTGGGGAGCTCCATGCCATCCAGAAGCTCACTCCAGCGCAGGCAAATCGTGGTTGGGAAATGGTCACTGTGTTGAGTGAAGGCCCATTTACCTGCTCGTGCCCTTGGGCACTTGGCACCTGAGCATTTTTAATATTTGCAAACAGCTACCATGTGTTCCCTGGGTCTCCTTTCCCTAATCTTGGAATCTCTGTTCCTCTTAGCACCTCCCAGCCAGAGTCCTGCGGATGTTAGGAAATGTAGAAGAGTTTTGGGTGGTCTGAATGGTCAGCACTTACGGGGCAGGGGTCACGGATACTAAACTTTCAGCAAAAAGGAATCGTCTCTAGTGATGAAATATTGTCCTTCTCCAAATGCCTGGAGGGCTCCATGTTCCCAATTTGACTGGAATCTTCATCCTTTTGGTCACTCTCCTCAGAAGATGCCAGAATGTCATTATTTCAGAGGCAGTGGCAGTTTTTGCCCACAAAGCCATAAGGATCCAAGTGGGCAGATTTGGAAAAAAATAAATTTGCTCATGTGGATTAAAAATGTTTATACAAACTAGTTGGGGGGAACAGGCACTCTCATAAGAAGCAATGATATAAGCCCTACAGAAGAGAATTGGAAATACCTAATAAAATTACCTCTACATTTACCCTTTTACCTACCAATTTTGTTTCTAAGAGTCTGGGAGTCTACTCTGACAGTTTGCCACATCAATATAAAACAGGATTTAAGAACAAGATTATTTACTGTGTCATTATTTACAAAAGCAAAAGACTGACTCAATCCAAATGAGCATCAATAAGGAAATAAAAGTTGAATAAATTATGATACAGCTACATAATGGTATATCATGCAGCCATAAAAATGAGGAAGGTCTCTATGAGTAAACAAGTAAAAACAGCATGATACAGAATGGTGTGTGTGTGTAGGCATATATATATGCTACTTTCATATAAGAAAGAATGAGAAATATGTTTATACACACACACACACACACATATATACATATGTATCATTATTTTAAAAAGAAACAAAAGATGGATAAACCAGAAATTGAATGATTGCCTGTGGGGTGGGTGGGATTGGTGGAGGGCATAGGGATATGAGTCAGCATTCTTTAAATTTATATTTTTACATATTTTTGATGCATGAACCATGCAAATATTTTATATATTCAAAAAATTACATCCAAGAAGTTAAAAAAAAATCTTTCTAATTTTTGGCCTAGCAATTCTACTTATGAAAATGCAAAAAAAAAAAAAAAAAAAAAAATTTGCACAAGTGAGCTCTTCATAGTATTATTTTAATAAAATCACCAAACCGGAAGTAAACACCGAATAGGACATAACGGGTTAAATAACAAATGACCAAGTCATACATGAAATATTAACCAGGCATTAAAACTACATCTATAAAGAGTGTGTGATAATCTGGGAACATTTCTATATGAAGGGCTGTGAAGGGTCTGTGGGATTGTGGACTGGGGCTGATCCACACCCACTGACGGGGAAAGACAACTGGCCTTTCTCTTTTGAGCACCTGACCATACACTCCCAACCCTGTCCTCAGAGCTTCTCCCCAAACACACACACACACACACACCCAGACACACACAGACAGGCCCCTTCTCAAAGCACTCTGACGTCACGCTCCCCACCAAGGTTCACGCACCCAGGTTCTGGAGCCTTTGATCCCTTCTTTCTCCAGCTGCTTCCACCCCTGCCTGTCTAGTCACCAGGTGTGGGTCATGGTTTTCTGAAAGCTTCTGAAAAGCCTCCTGAGCAGTTTGTTAGCGCCCTCTCCCAAGGACTTTGCCGTGGTGTTAAATCCTGTATCAGAAGAGAGTCCTCCAGCACTGGCAAACTCTCTCTTTTATAACACTATCTTCTGCCTACCTTCCCGGCTCTTGAACAGATACCCTCAAACGCCACTCATTTATTGTGCTCTCAGCTTCTAGGGACGGAGATTGTCGGATCCCGGCTCCTCCTTTGGTGTTGAGTCTGCTCCTGTCCCAGCCAGGTCCAGCCACTGCCTGGTCAAGTGTACATGTGACTCACCCCTGGCTGCTGCCCTGCTGTCCAGGAGGTTCCGAACTTCTAGGGTGATACACAGTCTTCAAGTAAGAGGCCCTGGGTGTCTAATTAATGTGACAGAGTCAGCCTCTAAGAGGGAGAAGGAGAGGTACTTCTCCATTCTGAGGATTAAAAGATATTGGGGATAAGATTTTCAAGTGCACCAAACGCATATTTTCATTTTATTCTCAGGGCCCCATTCTCTTCCAAGTAGGGCCCTGACCTTAGCCATAGATTTCCCTAGGTTGAGAATTCCACTTTCTCTGAAACTCTGTGCTCCACGTTTAGAAGCTGGTTCTGGTTCTCAGTTTTGCCACAACTGGTGGAAGATCTTGAGTCTCTGCATAAGTTGCTAAGGAGGCCTCTCTGCTTCTCATTCCCATTCTTAATTCCTCTCAGATTCTGTCACCATTTTCCAAAGCACGAGCTTCCCGCGGGAACAGCTAGCTAAATCCTGCGTCCTTATCATTACCCTTTCCCCATATTTATCAAGTCCCTGATATGTTTTCTAAGAACCGCATTTTTTTCCACCCCGTGCACCATTCCAGATCACCACTGTGCAAGTTTTAACAGTTGCATTCCTAACTATGCTGGAGTCGTGCCTATTGCGTATGCCAGGATTGAGGTCCTCATTGCAAGCTCCTTGGCCAGTGGGTGAACCAGCACCAAAACCTACCTCAGGAGGCCCTGAAACAGAGACCAGCAGCAGGCGGTGTTTCCTGGAGCATGCTCTAGGTCTGACATTCATCGGGGAGGGAAGAAAGTGAGATGGAGGAGAGGAAAAATTGGACTGCAATGACATCTCCACAAAAAACTCAGCCAACCTCCAGGCAATGCTGCAGCTGGGAGGGCTCCTGCAAGTCTTCTCAAGTTGTGGCAAAGAGGTTGAGCCTTTTTCCCCCCACGCAGCAGTCATTGGATGCAGGCTCAAACTTTAGGCAAAGCTCTGTCTCCCAGTGAAGGCCATTTCTGTAAAATGACTATACTGTCAGCAGGAGATGTTGATACTGTCAGTGAGAGATGTCTGTCTATACTGACAGCGAGAGATGTCTATACTGTCAGTGAGAGATGTCTACACTGTCAGTGAGAGATGTCTGTCTATACTGACAGTGAGAGATGTCTATACTATCAGTGAGAGATGTCTATACTGTCAG
>NC_045451.1:4056531-4086531 GCF_002776525.5 Piliocolobus tephrosceles
CAGTGAGAGATGTCTATACTATCAGTGAGAGATGTCTATACTGTCAGTGAGAGATGTCTGTCTATACTGACAGTGAGAGATGTCTATACTATCAGTGAGAGGTGTCTATACTGTCAGTGAGAGATGTCTATACTGTCAGCGGGAGATGTCTATACTGTCAGTGGGAGATGTCTGTCTATACTGTCAGTGGGAGATGTCTGTCTATACTGTCAGTGAGAGATGTCTACACTGTCAGTGAGAGATGTCTGTCTATACTGACAGTGAGAGATGTCTATACTATCAGTGAGAGATGTCTACACTGTCAGTGAGAGATGTCTGTCTATACTGACAGTGAGAGATGTCTATACTATCAGTGAGAGGTGTCTATACTGTCAGTGAGAGATGTCTATACTGTCAGTGAAAGATGTCTATACTGTCAGTGAGAGATGTCTACACTGTCAGTGAGAGATGTCTGTCTATACTGACAGTGAGAGATGTCTATACTATCAGTGAGAGATGTCTATACTGTCAGTGGGAGATGTCTGTCTATACTGTCAGCGGGAGATGTCTATACTGTCAGTGAGAGATGTCTGTCTATACTGACAGTGGGAGATGTCTATACTGTCAGTGAGAGATGTCTGTCTATACTGTCAGCGGGAGATGACTATACTGAAGTCAGCAGCACTTCAAGTTTCCAGGGAAGTGACTGCTTCTGCCTAGAGGGGATTTCAGGGGCACGTGGAGGGCAGATGGGCCAGAGGCATCATCAAAAGTGACTAACCAGCCAGGGATAACCCAGGTGCCCATCATCCTGGAGAGGATGCCTGAAACACAACTAACTGGGAGAGAAACTACAGAAGGAAGAAGAGACTATGGAAAATAATGCAATCCAATGTAGGCACATCGATTTCAAAGCCTCTGTAGACTATCCAGTGTGAAATGCTCACTAGGAAAACTCAAACAATCTGAAGAGTCTAAAATCTAGGGGGTATGGGAGCGGTCCAGGCTAGTGGGAGCATCAGGAGTCTTCAGTATACAGATGGTATTATGTGTTGTAAGTGTGTTCCCCCAAAACATGTTGAAGTGCTATCTCCCAATACCTCGGAATGTGACCTCATTTCAAGATAGAGTTGTTACAGGTGTAATTAGTTCAGATGAGTTCGTACTGGAGTAGGTTGGACCCCTAATCCCATATGACTGGTGTGTTTATGAGAAGATGCCGGTGTGAAGTCAGAGACGCACAGGGAGAAGGCTACATGAAGGCCTCCATAGAGGCAGAGCCTGGAGTGGACCGGAGTGACGCAGCTACAATGCAAGGGTGGCCAACAAACACACACCAGCAGCTGGACAGGGCGGGGAGGGATCCTACGCGGACTCTCTGGGGAACGCAATCCTCTGGACACCTTGATTTCGGACTTCCAGCCTCCCGAACAGTGAGAGGACAAATTTCAGTTGTTGTGCGCCACTTAGTTTGTGGTATTTTGTTCTGGCAGCCCCAGGAGAGTAACACAGATGGTCGCTGAAATTGTGAATACCAGGAGCCTGTGTAGCGAAGGGCAGAGGTAACAGGAAGTTCAGCAGGTGAGGAGCAGGTGGAGGAAATGTGCCTGGGGTCACCTGAAAGAACAGGGAGGAGCTGGAGAATGCAATCACCAACCACCACCCCCACCCCCACCCCCACTGCCCCCAGATGGCGTCCCAGAGCGGAAGCAACTTCACTTAGGCGTGGGAATAGTGGAAGATGCTGATGAAAACAAGGCAGCTTGGGAAAAATGGGGGCTGATTTTTTTTTTTTTTTTTTTTGGCCTATCTGAAAGGCTAATTAGAAAGTCAATAGCTATCAATCAGGATGTGTAAATGGATTGGAAAACTAGTGTTGTATTCCTTCCTTCCTGTGAGTGCAGCCTAACCTATTTGTGATGCAACATGCCTGTTTGACATTTATTTCCTTTCCTTTAAAAATGTAGCGTGTCTCTATTTAAAACAATATTAGTCTTGGCATCGTTTAGCTCTTGTGTACACTACTGTCAAATATGTGAGAGAGAGAGAGAGAAAGAGAGGAAACGTCCTTGGCTCAGACTATAACGAATGTATGTGACAAAAATTTCCATCGGCCAATGTTTGCCAAAAGAATGTTATAAGCTTGAATTATTTTATGCAATTTATAAACATGTTTAAATGAAAAAAGTTTTCCTTTTACTCTGCCTTATGAATGTATTTGTGTTTGAATTTAGAAGACAGGAAGTAACCCACCTTTGGGAATAGCACTTAAAAAGCAGGCATCTCTTCCCTTCTTCCCAATATTAAATAATTTGCTTTCTCTTTCCTTTATTTTTTGGTATGCAAGTTTTGATACTGTGTTACACGCAAAATCAAAATAGAAACAATCTATTAAAATTTGTTTTTTGAAAAAATGAATAGTAATTAGAAATTTTAGTTTCTCATAGCCAAGGGCTCCTTGGACTTCTGAAAGAATTCCAAAGACATCAACCTTGCCACCAACCTAAAATTCTTCCTGCTGGCTGTGTCAGCAGTCCTGAGTTTTGTTTGCCGCCTGGTGTCTCTTGAAACTCATGAAAAGCCAGATTGCTCCAACAAACATTCCAAAGCCTAATCCAAATTTTGGAATTCTGAAGAGCTAGTAGTATTTAAATACAACCCTCTTTTTAAACATACATTATCCAAGAAAATCAGGTTCCTAATGGTCGATCCATAGCTGTAGCCTTTGATCAAAGGTATTGAAATTGTATTAAGTGGCTAATGGAAAGTAAAGATTCCCTTATTTTTCCTGTGATTTTTCTCATGCTGATTATCAACCTTATTATGATTACTTTGTGCTGTATAATTGGGCATAGAGCTAGGGCTCTGTTCTGAAAATATATTTGTTGTTGGCAGCTGTTCCATTATCTTATGTATATATTCTTCCTGTATTTGAATTTATGTTTTCTGGGTCTCTTCCCAGAACTAGATGGATTGCTTAGGATAGGACAAAGAAAGACAAAGTTTTTGCACATGAATCTCTGAAATCCAAGAAACTAATGATGTGCTTCATTCTTAGAAGATGTGTTGAAGTGCAGTGACCTAGCTTTCTGCAGTACTTCAGCGAATTTCACTGCATGAAACAAAAGTATCTGCAGAGATTATTTGTCTATGCATTTTACAAGATTGGGCTTATAGAAAACATAATGTCATACCAGCAAGTTTGCTATTTTTATATTTTATCCTGGCACTTTTTGCAGTTAATGATAATATTTTACATGATCACTTTTCAATTTTTAAAGTGTGTTGGCAAACAATAATTCATTGCCTTTTTGAAACACATGTGACTTGTGAGTTATAAAGGGGAACTATTGTTCTTATTTTTCAGATGATATTCAGACCGGTTAAGTGATGTCCCTGAAATACACAGTTACTAAGTGAAAGCTCGAACATAGGGCCTTAGTTCTCTCCCCTGGCAACACAGTCAAACCATATCAGGAGCTTTTTAAAATAAATAGCAATGCCTGGGCCCCACTCTAGTCCAATTCAATCAGAACCTTTGAGTCAGTGTCAGGCACTACATTGTTAAAAAGTTCTCCTGGTGTGTCCACATGCATTCAGGGTTGAGAGCGTTGCTCTGGCAAAAAGAAACTCTCAGTTTATTATTCATCCAGTTCCATGTCAATTATTATCTGAAAAAAAATTATTTTATTCTTAAAATTCCATAGAGTTGTCATGAGTATTGGATGAGCTGATATGCATGAAGTGCTTGCGACAGCGCCTGGTACACAGTACAGGCTCCATGAGTGATGACCGTCATCACTGTCATCGTCATCATAGAGAAAGCACTTCTTGGACAATTTGACTCGAATTACTCTTGGACTGAAAGAGAGTCGAATGTGGTTCATGAAATTTCCTCAATGCGGTATCTTTTGCTGATCCAAAATAAAGTCATATGGAACACAGGAATGATAGAGATAGGGAGAAATGGAATTAAAACCCACCTTCTTAGTGCCACTTTTATTTCTAATTTTATTCAGATAGTAACCAGTAACCATGTAAACTGTCAAATAGTCAGATTCCACCAATAAGATTCAAATAAAATCAAATGACTAATGAAAACATTAGATTACCTCAGAAAAGTAAGGTATATTCAAGCATCATTATATGTTTCAGTTCATGAAAAAGGATTTTCCTAAATACATACACTTTTTACATAATGCAAAACATCTGATTTAACCAAATCTTTGCCAATCAATAATTAGATAGATTTTATTGACAAATGCATCATAATAAAGCAAAACCTTCTTTTGTATCAATTGCTATAAAATCTGGAAAATGGAACAAGTGCATAGCTTGCATGGCTCTATTTTTGGCAAGTATTCTATTTTACATGCTTTTTAGACTTTATTAAATAAATTGGATGATTATTCCTTAATAACAAAAATCTCATTATCGCCTCCTGGAAATTATCATGGCACTGAAAAAACCTTTTTTTATATGGAATGTAAACTGTTAGATTAATCAGATTCCCTTTTATCTGAAAACCATGTGCCCAGCAATCTAATGGAAACAATAGATGTTATTCTGATTTAGTGAGACTTTGGCTTCAGATAGGACATATTTATTAGCAAAAGGTAGAATGTCAGCTGGATTGTAACTATTTGCTTTATCTTCTGTAATAGAACACCACTATGAGATTCCGGATCAGATATGTAGATTTGAATGGTGGAGAAAATCTCTGCATGGCCCAAAATGCCTTTCTCAATAAGTTCAATGGTACTACGTTTGTCTCTAACTCAATCGGAAATGTCTTCCGTTAGTTCCAACTGTGGGTTAGAGCTGCAGTTCCCTGATTGCAGAAACAGCAAAATTTACCAAACATTTTCAGTAACATATGCACAGCAGAATTATAAAACAATAACATTAAAGTTAAACCAGGCAAAACTACCATCTACTACAACCAACATTTCATTACAGAAAGGTCATTTTAACAACAAAAATAGAAAAAAAAAAAAAACAAAACATGAGCCTAGACGCAGTCCCTTAAAGTGATTAAATTTAGTCTCATGAAACTCGTTACAATGGTCATTATTTCCCTCTTCTTTTGTAGGTTGGATTAAAGCTTCGCCATAGTTACTAAGATTTGGAAATCATTCTCCAACACTGTAAAAATGGGAATATGGTCTCCCACTGCCTATTATTCAGCCGTATATTTGCTATGTGGAAAGAAAGAGAGTGTGCTCAGGGATTCCTTCAGGCTCTTCCCATTAGAACATCAGCATGAATTCATTTATGAGTTGACCTTATTGCTGTGTAAGAAAACATAGAACACCTGACCATGAGGGGATCAAATATTGAGCAGTATAATTTAGAATTGAGAAAGATATAATTGGCAAATGTCACTGACATGTTTTAGGAGGCTAACCGTGAACGATAATAGGCCACTTCGAGTGCAAGGCTGTGAGCAGGTGAGGGGCCACCTGGAGAGCTCTGGGGAGAATGACTTTGGGGTAGGATGGGTGTGGAGCATAGTTTCCACTGTCCCTCCACAGAACTTGGCTTCTTCCCAATCACAATGGCTTCAGGAAGAACCATGTGGAGCATAGTTTCCACTGTCCCTCCACAGAACTTGGCTTCTTCTGAATCACAATGGCTTCAGGAAGAACCATCTCTCCTTATGACTGTTTCATCCTTAGAATAAGATATCAAAAAAACCAATGAGTTTAGAGGCAGGACATCTGGAATGATGGAATGAGGAGTCCATCAGATCCTCTCCCCAGCAAAACAACCATTTAACTGGAATTAAAAACTATAAAAATCAATTATTTAAAGTTCATGGAAGTTTTCTTAAGGATATACAGCAAATGGTGAAACACTTATTTTTAAAAATCTTCTAAATATTAGTTAAGAACAGTGACAGCCTACAGTGTTTGAAACACAACTCTCTTCCCCACCACAGGTCAATGTTACAGAGGCTCTACTTGGGTGTTCCACTAAAGGTGGGTACAGCCAAGAAGATAGGGTCTCTCTGCACCCCCAGCTCCTAGCTTAGGAGCTTATAATTCCATTTCCATTTCCATGGGAATGGAAAGTCAATAGGGCTTTTCATCCCCACCTGCCCCATGTTGCAGACAGGCATGACCAAGAGGACAGGATCTTGCTTTCCTCACCTAGCCTCTGCTTGTATGGTAGAAGCTCTACCCTAGGTGCCAGGCCCCCAATAGTCTCTACCCCAGTTTGCTTGCAGTACAGAAGTTTATCAACAGGAGCAATCAGAGAAAACCGAAAGCTACCACACTCCTCAAGCAACCACGCTTAGTACAGGGATTGTTATTCCAGGAGAAGCAGGTAGCTATCCCTGCCTCCAGCTTCTGCATGGTAGCTCAGAAGTACTGCTCAGTAAATATGCTACCTAAAAAAGAAGAGAGTATGCCTGAACAGAATCTGGAGAGACCTAAATAAATGGAGAAGTATACTATGTTCATGGATTAGAAGACACAGTAATGAAAGATGTCCTTTCATTTGAAATTGATTTACAAATTCAGTGCAATTTCAATAATATTCCAAGGAGGTCTTTCAGAGAAATGGTGTGTGTGTGTGTGTGTCCGTGCATGCACATATAAATCTTATAATGACATTTTTACAATTATATATATGCATATATATGTATATGTTTAAATGCAAAGAATCTGAAAGAGCTAAAACAATGTTCTATAAAAGGAACAGAGTTTGAGTATTGAGTATTTACACTAACTGATTTTAAGATTTACTATAATGTTAGGGTAAACAAGAGAGGGTAGTATTGATATAATGATGACAAAATAGATCACTAGAATGGAATAGAGTATAAAGTAGACTCACATATACATGGTCAATTTATTTTTGAGCAAGATAATTAGACCTTTCAATGGGGTAAAGAAAGTCATTTATATGCTGGAATATCTATATGAAAAATAGTGAACCCTAATCTCTAGATCCTCCACACAAAAATAACTAATTCTAGATGAATTATAAACCTAAATATAAAAGCTAGAATCAGAAATCTTCTAAAAGAAATTGTAAGACACTATCCTTGCAATCTCAGAATGTGCAAACATTTCTTAGAACACTAAAAGCATTAATAATAAAAAATTATAAATTGGAAATCATAAAAACTACAAATTTCATTTCTAAAAAGATGTTAAGACAATAAATTGTTAAGTCATATATTAGAAAACAATATTGCAATGCATATAACTGACAAATGACTTGCATCCAAAATACACAAAGAACTCTTAGAAATCTATAAAAAGACAACCCAATAAAAGTAAAAGAGATTTAACAGACATTTAACAAAAGAAAGTACATGAAGAACAAATGAACAAAATATCACATCATTAGTCCAATAAATAAAAACTAAAACCATAGTGAAATACCATACTACACTTACCAGAATGGTTACAGTAAAACAATTGGTAATGTCAAGTGTTGGTCAAGATGTGGACCGCTATCGTAGATATTGCTGAAGAGAATATAAAATGGACACTTTGCTTAGTATTTTTATACAAAGATAAACACAGACCTGCACCTCTCAGTAATTTAATTGTTAAATATGTACCCAAAACAAATGAAATATTTATCCACAAAAAGACTGGAACAAGAATATCCATTCTACTGTAGTTATATTCAAAGTAGCCAAAAACTAGCAGCAATCAAAATGCCTATCAACAGGAGAATAGATTACTACATCTTGGTTTATTCATACAATGGAATACCACTTGCTAATAAAAAGGAATTTACTGTTTTTGTTTATTTATTTATTTATCTTTTATTTTTGAGATGGAGTCTCATTCTGTCACTTAGGCTGGAGTGCAGTAGAGTGATCTTGGCTCACTGCAACCTCCACCTCCTGGGGTTCAGGCAAATCTCTTGCCTCAGCCTCCCAAGTAGCTGGGACTACAGGTGTGTACCACTACACCTGTCTAATTTTTATAGTTTTAGTAGAGACAGATTCTTGCCATGTTGGCCAGGCTGTTCTCAAACTCCTGACCTCAAGTGATCTGCTGGCCTCGGGCTCCCAAAGTGCTGAGATTACAGGCATGAGCCACTGCACCCAGCTATTTACTTTTTTAATTGACAAGTGAAAGTTGTATATATTTATGGTACACAACGTGCTTTTATATATGTGTACACTGTGAAATGGCTAAATAAAACTATTTCACATATGCATTACCTCTCATACTTACAGTTTTTTTGTGGTGAGAATACTTAAAATCTACTCTCTTAGAAATTTTTGAATATACAATATCTTGTTATTAACTACAGTCCCCATGATGTACATAGATCTCATAAACTTATTCCTTCTATCTAATTGAAATTTTGTGTCCTTGACCAACATCTCCCCAATACTTCCATTCCCCAGCCTCTGGTAACCACCATTTTACTCTGTTTCTCTAAGTTCAACATTTTTGCAATTTACATATGTTTTTAATCATGAGGTTTTTTTCTTTCTGTGCCAGACTTATTTCACTTGACGTGATGTTGCCTAGGTGTATGCATGTTGTGGCAAATGATAGGACTTTTTTAAGGCTGAATAGTATTTTGTTGTATATATATACCACATTTTCTTTATTCATTTATTCACTGATGCACACTCAGATTGATTCCACGTCTTGACTATTGCGAATCATACTGCAAATAACATGGAAGAGTGGATATCTCTTCAACATCCTGATTTCAATACTTCTGGATGTATACCCAGTAGTGGAATTGCCGGATCATAAAGTAATTCTATTTTTAATTTTTGAGAAACCTCCATACTGTTTTCCATAATGGCTCTAATAATTTACATTCCCACCATCATCAATGTACATGGGTTCCATTTTCTCCACATCCTCACCAACACTTATCTTTTACCTTTTTGATAACAGCCATTCTAACAGGTGTGAGGTGATACTCCTTGTGGTTTTAATTTACATTTCTCTGATGATTAGTGATTTAGAGCATTTTAAAATACACAGACTATCCCAAGGTAATCCAGTAACTAAATAACTAAACACCAACAGTCAACTGAGGTGACATTAAGGCACAGAATCTGTAATGGCCTCAGATAAAAGGGATTGAATTGTTGGAGTAAATAGAAAATGTAGTTGAAAATATGGATGCCATAATGTAATGAGATGTGAACTTAGGGATCTAGATCTTGTCTGCCATTGTATGCCTAGCACCTAACAAGGTGTTTAGTCCACATTAGAAGCTCAATAAATGTTAGTTAAGGATAGGTTGAATGAATTACTGTTTTTCACAGAAACATCATTCCTAAAGAGACCTTAAAAAGATCAGGTCAACTTTTCAATCATTATAGCAAATTTTCTAACTTGCTTCCTCTTCTATATGATAGATTTCACAAAATTAAGACAGTAACAATGCTTCTCCTTAGTCTTATTTTCTTCGAGGCTACATGCCCTCTTCAACTGGTTTTGCTAATACATCATTTTTAAATAGTAAACAATTTTGCTTGCACTACCCTGGATAATCTCTGCATCTTTTAAAATAGAGCACCAAAATTTAAATAATATAATTTTGTAGAAGCATAATCTGTGAAGAAGACTGGGAAGTTATTATATTTTAAAACCTGAATAATTTTATTCTATTAATTCTATCTAAAAACAGAGTTGATATTTTTCCTCCCATTTCTAAAAACATGCTATTTCAGTATATGGTCATTGGAAAAAAAAGATCGGTAGCTGTCCTTTAAAATCCATCCTTTCCTTTTCAATGGTAATAACATCGTCATCTCGTAATACATAATTGCTTAGCTAGATCACATTTCTGAACTTTTCTTGCAGTTATTTGTGGCAATATGACTATGTTCTCACTAATGAAATGTGAACACAAGGGTTGTAGACCATTTCTGGACTCAGAAACAAAGTCTTCAGAGCTGTGTCTTCTCTTCCCTCCTCCCACTGGCTGGGGTCCAGATGTAATGACTGAGCTTCAACCACACAGAAAATGGTAATGGTAGCAGGCATGACAGAGCAGAAAACAGGAAGGAGCCTGGGCCCTGAATGACTTTAGAGGGTAGAGTTTTCCCATTAACCTGAACTTCCCACCTTAGAATTGTTGTGTATGAGAAAAATGAACGTCCATATTCTTTAAGTCATTATATTTTGAGATCAGCTGGAATCCATTGTTTAGCTAGCTGATTTTACTAGCCAACCAATAAGCATCTCATATGTGTTCTCTCATGCACTGCTGTTAAGACACAGCTGGTTTATACTAAATTTATTTATATAGCATACCATAGCATAGCATAAAAAACATGCGTCAAAGTCTACTACTACCCACATCTCAAATTCAGACCATGAAAAAGACACTTAAAGTTAAGTAAATGACCAGTTTAATATCATCAGGTCCTTGCAATACATACTGTTTTAAATATTAACCTTAAAGAAGGGTGTAGATATGCACTGTGTTCTTCAAGAAACATGACTGATAATTGGATATGGGTTATACATCCTGGATCTAGGCTTAAACATACCTAATCTGGTAGACATTGATGTTATTCTGCAGGACAGTTTCTATAAAATGGTGTGGGAAAAATATGTTGGATTTGAGATTTGTATGAGATAAGTAAGAACAGTCAGTGAGCATGGACTATTTTTGTCTAAGACGTTTAACAATGTACTTTATAGTAAGATAAGCACAGGTTTCTAATCCACTCTCAGAACTTTACCAAAATGACTAACATTCATTCTGAAAACTCTAGAGCAGAGGCCTTAACAAAAGAAGAGTTTTTGGTTGACAAAGTACTAATGGAGCCAGGACAAATGGAAAAAGGAAGCTGCAGTGTGCCTGTTTACGAAATATTATTTTACTTAACATTGCTACTCTGCCCTCTGTAAACGCTGAATTTTTGTCTGTATAGTCTATGCTGTATTGCTAGTTTAATGCCTGGCACATTGTAGGTGCTCAATACTTATTTGTTATAAACAAATAATTGAATATTTATTTGTAACATCCAAGAGTGTAGCAAACAAAAAATAATTTCTATCCAATGCATTGACATACAGCAGGCCTAGAGAGACCTCTTTCATAGTCAAGGGAAATGATTGTGCAAGATGGCTTTCAGACTGCCAAGAAAGAAGGATATTCAGAATAGGAGAAAAAATAAGGAAGGACTGGAAAAATTCTGTGTGAAAGTTGGACTTTATGATATAAAAAATAAAAAGTTGTGACAGGTACAGATAAAAAGAGACTTGGCTGAGAAGGAAGCATCACACAGCAGAGAGAAAGTGGAACGTTCATGTTACCATTAAGATAGGTACTGAGTGACGACTCATGAACCCATACAGCAAAAACCCATCAGACATATGAGGAAGTTGTCAAAGATACAAAATAGTAGTGAGAAATGTAAATGCCTCTCTCAGTCTGACAGAGGTCAGCTTCGACTGCAGGTGACCAGAGCCCATCCTGTTTCCCAGTATGTTTCCTGCTGCCTTCATTACACCTAGCACTAAACAGAGAGTCAATTATTATCTGTTGAACGATAAAACGAAGCAAATAAACAGTGAAAAAGGAAGAAAGGAAATACGAGAGGCAGGGAGGAAGAAGGGAGAGTGGGAAGGAAAAAAAGGTGAATTATCACCATTTCATTATATAGAAGAATAAAATAATACAACCAATAAGGTTGAACCAAGATATTCCTATTTATTTCAATCTCTGTACAGTCTCATTTAAATATTTATGAATACCATGTATTATGCCACAAAATGTTTGATGAATGCCCCAAAAGCAGTAGATTTAAGTCAGGACAAAACCATTCTCCCACATAACTGAATGAAAAAGAATTCAAAGTATAATTATAGAAAGTGTAGAAATTAATAAGGATGATATATTGCTGAAAATGGATAATACTATCCTCAAAACTCATTAAAAATATTAAAAACTTTCATTTATAAACAAAATTACATACATATGGACAACTAAATAGTCAAATCAAGAAGCTGAAGGAAAACAAAATAAACCTGGCATCATAAGGGAAGACATATAAATTTAATAAAAATAATTTTAAATTGAATAATAGCTTGTTAATAAAAATATTGAGTCTTAAGATATTAACAAAATCATTTTTCTTCATGTATAATCAAGAAATAAAAAGCTTTCAAATTCACACAGAATTAGGATTAAGAAGACATAAAAATAGGCATTAGTGAGATTAATAAAATAAGAACATAACATATATAATTCTGTGGGAATTAAATTTATTGGTTAAACATTAATTACCAAAAGAGACTAAAAGTGATATAGTAGGCTTAGCTCTGGCCTAAAGTTTTCAAAGAAAGAAAAGTATTTTCCAATAGAGATAGAAAGCCCGAGTTATTAAATTGGCAATATCTTTCACACTTTCAATAAACAGCTTCCACACTTGATATAGAAAATATTCCAGAATCACTAAACATATGGAAAAATAGATTACGGGGAATTAAAGGAAATACAAAAAATTACAGGCTAATATCACTTATCAAGACAGACAGAGCATGCCAGCCAAGTTCAGCAGACTATTCATAGAATTTATTCCAGACATTCAGGAGTGCTTTATAATCAGAAAATCCCCCCACACTGATCATTGTATTAATAAGTGAAAAGGGTAAACTATTTTACCATGAGAAATGACCAAAAACTGCTGCATAAAATTTAACATCCCTAAATTTGGGATGCACTGATGCTTCTTTAACATAACAAAGCCATTTCAGATCAACAGATAATATGCTATTGTATGAAGCAACATCATAAGAATTTTATTAAAGTTATGAATAAGTTCATAATGCCTGTTTTATCACCATTATGTTATACTGTATGTTTGATTGTCTAATAATGTAATAAGACATGAAAAAGAAAAAAAAAGAATTGAAGAAAGGCAGAATTATTATTCCCTGATGATATAACAGCCTAAGAAATGAAGAGTCAACCGAAATCACCTAAAAGTATTAATACCAATAAAACAATACCAACAACTATAAAATAATCAATTAGAAAATTACCAGGAAATCAAACCACAAAAATATTGAAAATATACATTTATATATAAAGAAACTTAAAATTGGGAAACTCTTATAGGCAAAAGGTAAAGAATAAAATTATTAAAGAAATGCCTAAGAGACTTGACTATATCAAAAGACACAGTGAACAAAATTCAGTATCAAGAGAGAAAATGAGCAAAATATTTTTATGTAGGACAAAAACGTAATAGACATAATATGTAAATATGTTATAAATTAATACAAAAACAAATTCTTCAGTTTTAAAAGTGAAGAAAAGGCAGCAACTGACAATTCAAAAAGGTGAAACAAAAATGGTCTACAAGCAGGTGATTACGAAAAGTTTTTAAAACATGCATTCCAGTTTGACCTTATAATTTCCCTTTGAATGATTTGTACCCAGGAGTTAATTTAAAATGTGCCAAAGATTTGGTCACCAGAATTTTATACTCAAAGCTCTTAGAAAAACTGAAAATTAGTAACAAGTAAATTTCCAATATTAAAGGATCAAATAAAATAAATGATGCACATCCTGTTCATGAGAAGTACATCATAAAAGATTTTCAAGATTTAGTTAGTCAATGAGATCACTTGGACACAGGAAGGGGAACATCACACACCAGGTCCTATTGTGGGGAGGCGGGGGGGGGAGGGATAGCACTAGGAGATATACCTAATGTAGATGATGAGTTAATGGGCGCATGTATACATATGTAACAAATCTGCATGTTGTTCACATGTACCCTAGAACTTAAAGTATTAAAAAAAAAAAAGATTTAGTTAGTAAAAAAGCAAATTGCACAACGTTCCATACAGCATTAGTCCATCTTTGTCATACTGAAATCTATATTTTTGAAGCAGAATAAAGTATCAGCAGTGATTATCTTTGGACTTAAATGACTTTACATTTTTTCTTTATTATTTTCTACTTTTTCTACAACTAACTTCTAGTAGTTTCATAATAAAAGTATTTTTACTTATGTTTTAAAATATGCATATGTGTATATTAACATTAAAGTAAAGATGTCACGACGAGGAAATATGAGATAAATAACACTGTTACCAAAAATAGAACAGAAAAAAATGAAAAAAAAATGTGAGCAAGAATAAAGTCACAGTCTGATTCCTGGGGAACAAAAACGATTACATAAAGAATCTGTGTCTGGTAAACTGGAAGATTTTTTGAAAATAAAAGGTATTTATCTTATAGAGAATAATTGATCACTATTTTTCTGGCAACAAAACTTTAAATTCTTGAGAACTCAAAATATATCTCTTTCAATCTAAATAATTTTAATTCTTTGTATCTTTAAAAAGTCTTTTTTAATATATAAAAAGTAATCTCTAATATTCCAGTCGTTTCAAATTCATTTCATTGTGTTCTTTTGGACACATTTCAAAGCTTCTCAGAAAGGGATGCCTGAATGTTATGCAAATGACTTCACGTAAACACGGATACCCAGTGCTTCTTCCATGGCCTGTGAACATAGCACCACAAGATTCCTTGACCTCCAGTGTTGTGGGCCTCTTGAGTTAGATAGGAAGTTGCTTCTAGAAGCACGGGCTCTAGTAGCACAAGCTCCAGAATCCACTTCCTGGGTATGAATCTCAGCTCTGTTTCTGATTTGCTGTGGAAGCTTGGTGAGCTTACTCACTGCATCTTGCCTCTCCTGAGTTATAAGAACCTATCACCACACCCAACACATCAGAAGTCGTAACTATTACGAATTCACATTCACTTCGTAGTCTTAGGCTAGGTCTGAGTAGATGCTGCCATAGATATTTTACTACAGTTTTCCATCTTATAGTTGTTTTAATCCCCAACTCAAGATCATTATGATTTATAAGTTTGTTATCCAGGGTGTTCGTTTTCCTTGGAGAGTGCCTGCATCAGCAAAAGTAATGAGCATTTTTTTTTCATCCTAGTAAATGCTAAACAGTACTAGCCCCAATTGGGCACCATCTTTCTGTCCTTGCCTGCGATCAACTTAAGCCAATAATGTGTCAATAAGGATATCTTCAGCTTCATGAAAGAAAACCCTAACACAAGTTGGCTTAAACAGAAAAGTAATTTACTTTCTTATATGGCAAGAGGCTTCAAGGGTCTGCAGTGCCGGCTGATGGGGCAGCATGGTGGAGAACTGAAGGGCTTGGGTTTACTTCATCTCCCTGCTCTGCAGTGCTCGGCAGGCCTGCTTTGTCCCAGGCTCACCCTGATGGCCAGAGCAGTTGAGTCACATGTGAACAAGACAGCATCCAGGAAAAGAAAGCAATTATATCCTGTTTTATGAACTCAGGAGCAAGGAAACTCTTCTTCAACCCCCTATCAGAGAGAAGTTCCACTAGCTAGACCAAAATGGCATGACCATCTCTAAATCAAGACTAAGAAAGGTACCAGGTGTCCCACGATTGGCGTAGGCTAGTCAGGATTCACCGCAGCAGCTGCAAAAGGACGTGGATGAGCTTCCCCTGAAACTCATGGAGAAGCACAGACATGGCCACAGAATTGGGAGGCTGTCCACACAAGAAAGGAAGGGAAGGCATGGATGTGGAGCTGGCAGCCAGCAGTGGCTGCTGCAATTGGCTCATGAATGGTTTATTGACCATAACTTTATTTTTTTAAAGTTCAGTTAGCTAGCTAATGGATGAGCTAAGGGGAGCACATCAGGTCCAACACTTGGCTATTCACTTAACATGAATATTAAGTTCAAGAGAGACAATCTCTTAGTAATTACATAATGTTGGAGAAAAATGCCCATAAAACTCAAAAGCATGCCTTGTCACCTAATTAATTTTAAAATTCTGTTTAATTTTCTGGGTGACTTTCTCATCCAGTTCTTTGAAAAATGTATATTATATAAATGCATAAACACACACCTATAATTAAATGGTACATGTGTTAAACATATTAACTTATGTATTATAGATATGTTTTCATTTCTATATAATTTAATATATATTATGTGCATAAATATATATTAATGTGTATAGTTTAAAAATCAAATTTAGATTCGTTTAACACTATTAGAATAAAATAAATGCATATGAAATGACACAGAGGCATCTTTGCCCATGGAAAGAGATACGATTACTTCAATATTGTAATAAATGTTTGCTCACCACTGGGAAATGTAATAGAGAAGGAATAGTCTCCACCTTATGGGCCTTATCTGTTAGCAATTTTCAAAGTTACAGGCTCTATTTACACTCCAAAGTTTTTATTTGCATTAATGAAAGAAGATTCACCCTCAAAATTTATTTTAACTAATCAGAAATCCCCATGGCTTGGTTTTCTTGATGAATATCTGAAAAGAACAAGTTAAGAATGTTAAGAAACTCAAACCTCAAATAGAGAAACTTAGAATGGTATAAAAATAATTACCAACTCAACATTGATGTCATTAGAACACAAAAAAATGAAGGTTGTAATAGCTTTTAACAAATTATTTCTATATTACTCATGTCACCACAGCCCCTTGAAGCCTCTTGTCATATGAGAGAATAAATATTACAGGAGTATGCATGGGGAAATAGAAGAGTTTGTGATAAATTAATATATTAGGAAATATCCTTTAAGCTATAAAACTCACATTGAAACTCTCTGTACAAGATACAAGTTCCTTTTTCTCAGGTTCTCTCTTTATATTATGAGCCCCCAATAAAAGTAAATGTCAGGAATGAGAAACAGATCTAGATTGAAAAATAGAAATGAACACTAAATAGTCTTTAGATGAAAGCTAAAATTCAAATAATAACTATTACATTGGCTCTTTGCATTTATTTACAATTTCTAAATTTAGTAATATCTGCAGGAATCTATTTCTCACATGTACGAGGAAAACAGACTTGCTGTCATGCTACACCCACAGTGTTTGCTTTAAGAACAACATTGTCCTCTGCTATGGACTTTAAGAGTTAACAAATAAATGAACACTGCTTATCTTCAAATTACACACCACTCAGCATGTGGCATCCATGTATCAGAGCCTTACCTGATAGATACTGGTGAGCAAGAGGACATGGGCATCATCTTTCAGTGAAAAAATCAGCAAAAATCAGAGTTGGCTGAGCCAGCCAGTTGCCCCTCTCTGTCCCTGTCGCCACTGACCTGCCTCCAGTCTTAGAAACATGATATTTAAACGTTATCCCACTGAATAACTCACATAGTACAAAAATGCATGTTCCAAGAGTTGCTTGAATGACTCTTCTGTAGATTTTTTTTTACACAAATTGTTTTTTCTTTCAGGTAAATTTACAGCAGTCAATCCTATATTAAACCTGGCTGATCAATTTTAATGAAATGACCTAAGTCATAATAACTTTTTTTAATTTAAAAAAACCCTCTTTCATATCACAACAAGGAAGTATTTATTTGCCTTAGGTCCTAGCCTCCACCTGCTCCTAAATAAAGCAAACATGGTGCAATAATAGTGACATTTTTAATTGTGCTGTTTTCCTTTAAAATCCTGGTTTGTATATCATGCTTAGACGAGGTCAAAACAAGTGTCCCCGTGGGATGTGCTAACCTGGGGCCCCAGAGCTTGGCAGGTATTATGCAAAGGGTGGAGAAAAAAAAATCATGACAAAGAAGATTATTACAGCCTAGAGCATGGAGACTATGGGTTTATCATTCTTTATTTTTTCATCATAAATAAAATTACTTTAAACTCCCCCCTTGACCCTGTCCTACCATGGAGCTAGTCACCCACTGCTTACCTTCCCTCTCCACTGCTTGGAAGGACACTTCAGACCTGATGCTTTCCCTACCTAACCCTCCAGACCTGACGACCTGATGTCTAACATCCCATTTTCCTCTAAGTTCCCTTTTGAAGGTTATCGGTGATGTGCTAATCTCCAATTTCAAATGCTTCATGTAACCCTTACTTCACTTCCTTCCTCTGAAGAATCTGACCACGCCATCTGCCCAGTAAACCCACATGCACAAGAGTGGCCTTAAAACTCTTTTCTGCTTGGGACCAATGATATCGTACACACAAACCTATTTCACCTTCTATGTCTGTGCCCACCGTTTTTAGGTGCAATGCAGATGTTTACACTCTAAACATGAAAATAACGGCTTCCTACCCTGAGAGGCAGGAACAGCATGGTGATAAGCAATTGTGCTTAACCGGTCGTCCTGGAGTCAGGACAGAAGCCCGTGACCTTCATGGTGCGTCTGTGTGTTAGAAAGAGACCTCCGAGATTGCACCACTGCACTCTGGCCTGGGCGACAGAGCGAGACTCCGTCAAAAAAAGAAAAAGAAAAAGAAAAAGAAGAAGAAAGAAGCCTCCGGCAGCAGAGAGATTGCCTCAGACCCTCACAGAACTAGAGGCAAAGAGAAGGGTGAGAAGGCCTGGAAATTCTCGAGCAGGAAAATGGCAAAGGCAAACACTCAAACCTGTCCTTTATGAAGTTCAGAAGTGAAGAGGCACGGATAGAAATGAAAGCTCCTGGCAACAGGGTGGAATCAGAGAATCTGCTGCTGACCGGATGTGGGAGGTGGGGAGGCCGGAAGAGGAAGAGGATCATCCACTTCCAGGTTTCTCCCTTGGACCACTTTCACTGAGATGGGAATCCGGGGACTCCTGCTTCGTTTCGGGTGAGGTTATGGGTTTGGGGAAGAAAGCACTGCCGTGTGCGGCCTTCTTCCGGGGCCTTCCTCCTGCAGGCCTTGCCAGCCCTGTTGGACGACACGTTCCATCTCCTCTCTTCCACGCTCCAGCCCTGTTCTGAACTGTGGAATGCCTCCATCAGCACAGCAGAAAGGGAAGAGAGCACAATGGAAATTCAATGAAAGGCAAGGGCATGGAAAAGTGCAAGGGATACTGACGGATAAAAATGCTTATAGTCACAGAGAAACCGTGAGAAGGAATCAAAGGCAAAAACAAAGCCTTTCAGGGAGGAGAAAGAGGCCTTCATAGAAAGAGTGGAAGTAAAAATTGGAAACGCTGTTGGAACCAGCCCCTGGTATGGGTGGCATGGGGCCTTTTCCCACCAGCTTGGTGCTCTGATTACCCTTCCTGGCTCCAGTTTTCAATGACTGCATACCAAGGAGCCCTGGGAAGGACTGTTCACCTTCTCTTGGATTTCGTGACGTATATGGTGGTTATTTTGGATCTTCACGATAGCTGAATCAGCCTTTTAAATGGTAAGTAGCGTTTGAAAAGCAAGTGGGAGTCATTTTAGATCTGGATAAGCTTAACTGTGATCTGAATTTAATACATATTCTTAATTACTTTCCAGACTTGAAATTAGGTGACTAGTTTGCTAACCATTTTCCCTGTGTTCCCAATATCTTCAACTTACCAGAGTCACATAAACATTCATCTCCAAACGTCAATAAATATTGTGATTGCTATTAAAAGGAAAACTACTGGACCTTGGTAATAAGGACCACAATCTGCATTTTAATTTTATTTCCATATAATCAGTGATACTTTTAAGTTGTGTTCAGTGGCCTCCAAATTCCAAGTCTGGGGTAACAATTAGGTTATGGGTGCAGCATACTCTCGTTTAGGGTTCAATAGGAGTTTCGTAAGATTTATTTCAATGTTCTTTTTTCCCCCTCTGGGCAATAAGACCTGCTGCTCTGGATTTTAAAACAACAAAGATTGATCTTAAACTCATTTCCATAAATATGCTGGGCACATAGGAAGCACTACAATGCACGCCATTCGTGGTTGAAATGTAGCAGCTAAGTCCAAGGAGCAGTCGACGCTTATTGTGAAATTTCCCATGAATACTTAAGCTGCAACGGGGCAGCTTCTTCAAAAAAGACTTTGGTCAACAGATTTGTACTGAAATAAACTTCATGAGTTGACATGAACTTAATTAAAAAGTGATAAATCTCCCTTGCCTCATCTATCAGCTATTTAAAAAAGAGAGAAACTTCAGGTCCTTGCTATATAAGTCACACTCGTTGACACTTACAAACACAATTTTCATGATCTGTTTTACATCTGAGTAATGTGGAGCCCATGTATTTTTCCTCAAGAAAATATTAACTGATTTTTCACGTATTATTTTTCGATATTTATATTGTTCTTCAGTTCTGGGGAAGATCTTGCTGATGAGTTAATGTTGGGTTTACATGATTTTAGTTGGATGTTTGTTCTCTTCCCTATAGTAAATAAATCAATATGACTTGAAATGCCTAAATTCCAAAGTCAGTTCCCTGCCTCATTGCAAAGATTAACATGCTAAGGGCCTTGATGACTATGGATGGACACCTCTAGCCCTCTAAAATACATCTTCTTAAGTGGGGAGAATCTCCCTAAGGACACTGAGACCCTGCTTAGTTATGCAAATACTAACACAGGAAGTTCATTACCCAAAGCTGAGAAGACCCCAGAATGCAGACTGCATTGTGTGAGTGGCTTTATGCAGTAGCTAACTTTTCCTTCCTATGGTTTTCATGAGGGTGGAAGGGATGGCATGGTGCAAAGAATGATACTTACGTTGTAGACACTGAAACCAGTCTTGGCCCTGGTCTCATGCTCTTAGGGTTGGCATCAAATGTTGAGAAGCAGGTAGAGGTGAGATCTTGCAATTCCCCTCTTTGCCCACATCAGCTTCCTATGGTTTTCACCCCCTTTGAATGGGCAGGTCCGATTCAGGATCTCTTCTTGGGATTTCACTTTCTTTTTTTTTTGTATATATATATATATATATATATATTTTTTTTTTTTTTAGTAGAGACGGGCTTTCACCATGTTAGCCAGGATGGTCTCGATCTCCTGACCTCGTGATCCACCCGTTTCAGCCTCCCAAAGTGCTGGGATTACAGGCTTGAGCCACCGTGCCTGGCCTCGGGATTTCACTTTCTAAGTCTCCTCTGCAGGACACAGAAAATGCTCAGGCCTTCCCCGTGTGACTCTTAGGGCATCCACCAATAGCACTGTTTACCATGCATTTCCCTCGGAATTTCTAGGAAAGTTTTTTAAAGAAGGAAGAAAAAATGTCTTTACCACTTTCAAGTGTTTGCGCTTGCAAATGAGAGCCATGGATTTCAAGACCAAATTTTGGACCTCAAAGTCAAGAAGCTGAATCTGAGTTCTACTGGATCTTTGTGTGATCCTATTTCTATAAAAAATATATCTATCTCCTGTAGCTTTAATGAAGGAGAAGATCAGAATAAATGGAATTACATTTTATAAAAGTTAATTATAAAAAGACATATTATATATATTTCAAAATATTATCATATTACAAGTAAATGTACATTTAAGAAAGTAAGATGTTGATGAATATAATTTAAACTCAGACCACTGTGAATTCCCAAGTAAAACACAAATAGTTTTGTATAAATCAAGAATCTTCTCAGCCATTGCCTTTTCCCTTGGCTTTAACTGAAATCATTTGTTTTATAAATTTAGAAAAGTTCAACTATTCTTATCTCACGTTGACATTCCAGCGATGAAAGAAAAATAAAGATCCTTAAATGCCAGCTCCCAATTTCTCTGAGTGCTTCTCTTTCTGGTGTGTTATCTATAGTTATATTTTTCATGTATCCGAACACAAAATCAAAATACATAGTTTAACAAAGCAGTTTTTTCTCATTTATCAATTTGCTTATATGAAAAGTATAATATAGAAAGCTGTAAAAGTTTAGTTGCTTTTAATTTTAAGCATATGAATTACATTTGTTGAGAATGATTTATCAATAAATGAAATTCTGTGATGTATGATTGGTTTCTGTGTGAAGGCATTTCATCATGTTTTAGAATACATCTCTTCCCTATCATCCTTCTTTTCTCTCGTATTGGATCACCATCAAAATAAATACCATGATGCTATATTCTGTAAAGAGCTTTTTAATTCCTCTTGTGTATCAGCTGTTTTTTTAAAATATGAATAAAGAAGATAAAACCTTTATGTAAGATAGTAGGTGATGCAGTTTCTTAATATAACATACTTTATGGTTTCCGTATGTGGATAAGAAAGAAAAAATATTGGTTCATTTTGTCTTCCTGTGTTAGTGGGTGGGGCTGAGTGAAAGGAAGTTTTAATCTTTCTAGGCATACAGATGGAATGTGAAAAATGGCTTTTCACAGTCAAAGACTAAGTTTCTAGGATGCCAGAAAGGTATTAGGACACCATGATGTTTTGACACACAGAGCAAACAATTAAGCTGTTGTGCAGATATGTGACCTGGGAGAGAACACTGAAAAGGAGAACTGGTTAAGTAATTTTCATTCCCTTCCTCCTCTTTGATACAATAAAAAATCTTCTCTAAATCTTGTTTTGAGAGAGAGAATTCTGGCAACGGCAGTGTGAAAAGGCTGGGAAATCATCTCCCATGTAAACAAATATGAACAAGTGTAAAACAGCTATTTCAGGGCTCTGGAGATTAACCAAATTTAAGCAACAAATCGAAAAGTATTTAATCAGGAACAACTACAAAAACTGAGATTTTTAAAAAAGAAAGAACAGTAGATATATCTGGCCTTCTTGTCTGTGACAGCGTCCATCCTTTCACTCCCACCCAATTCATGACATGCTGGTTTTCCCAGGCCAAGGCTGCTCAGTATGGGTGGGGGTACATAGCTGATTTAGAATGGAGGCTGAAAATCCCAGGGGATATTGTCAATAAATGTGACAAAGTATATAGGAAATGAATGAAGCTCACAGCTTTTCTAGCCCAGGGTTTCTGTTCCAGTTTGTACAAACAGCAGACAAGAATAAATTTAATCAGGAAATCCTGGAAGTGAGAAAATGTCATAGAGGGACAGAGCTAAGTCCCCAACAAGTGCTTGACTGACTATCAACTATACCCATGTGCAATGGAGACCTGGGAGAACTAAGAAGTATAAAGTGAAGGTAAGGGAAGAGACAACCCCTCATACTGTCTTATGCCCAATTTCTGCCTCCAAAGAAAAAAGAAGTAAAAACTAAAAGGAAGAAATAAAATCCACAGGCAGACAGCCCAGTGTCACACCCTGGGCCTGGTAAAGATCGATCCCAACCTAATCTGTTATGTTATCTATAGATTTCAGACATTGTATGGAAAAGCACTGTGAAAATGCCTGTCCTGTTCCATTCCATTCTAATTACTGGTGCATGCAGTCCCCAGTCACATACCCCCTGCTTGCTCAATTGATCACAATCCTCTCACGCCGACCCCCTTAGAACTGTCAGCCCTTAAGAGGGACAGGAATTGCTCACTCGAGGAGCTTGGTTGTTGGACACATGAGTCTTTCCAAAGCTCCCGACTGAATAAAGCCCTTCCTTCTTTAACTTGGTGTCTGAGGGGTTTTGTCTGCAGTTTGTCCTGCTACAAAGGCATATTAGAGAAGTTGCTGAACTATGTGCTCCCCATCCTACACAGAGCAACTGCCATTGGCAGAAGTAACACACAGACACAAGGTATTGGAGTAAAATCTCTGACAAAATCATGGGCTGATCACTGAGCTGTGAAGACACAGGGTGATCCCACAGAAGGTGGTCTACAAAATAATGACTAAAATAAATAAAAACTCAATAAAAACATCAGTGGCCACACACCGCAGGGGAGAGAGATCCCACATTTTAAGATCATGCAAATAACTAAAGAAGAAAAAAAATCTCAGGGAGGAAAAAAAAATCCAGAGTAGCTACAATCTATTTTCTAGAGTTTGTATTATTCAAGAAAACTATGCAAGACATGCCAAGAAACAAGAAAGTGCGACCTATGCTCAGGTGAAAGAAGCAACCAACATAAATTAACTTTAAGTCAGCCTTGATGTTATTTTAGCAGTCAAAGACTTCAGAGCAGCTATTGTAAACATATTCAATGAATTAAAGAAAACTATCCTTAAATAATTGAAAGAAAATATTATTTTGAAGACTTAAATACGAATTCTCAAGAGGGAAATAGACATTAAAAATGGAAATTATATAGTCAAACGCAATAATTTAAATGGAAAATATACTAAATGGGCTCAAGAGCAGTGTGGAGATGGCAAAAGAAATCATGAACTTGAGGGTAGATCAGCAGAAATTATGCAATCCAAAGAACACAGAGAATAAAGATTTAAGAAAAATGAGCAAAGCCTCATAGACTTATGGATAAACATAAAGTATAGCGACATATGTGTAATGAGAGTTCCAGAACGAGAAGAAAGAGAGAAAGGAGCAGAAAAATATGCATATTTAAAAAAAATAATGGTGAAGACTTCCCAAATTTACAAAATTATGTATCTACCGATCCAAGAAGCTTCGGAAATCTCAACTATGATAAACACAAACAGATTCACATCTAGTCACATGATAATCAAACTGCTGAAAGCCAAAGATAAAGATAAAATAATCTTGAAACAGGTAGAAAAAAAAGACTCATTGTACAGAGGAAAACAATGCCATAGATAGCTAATATATTATCATAAACAGTGAAAGTCAAAAGTATGTGGAATTACATATTCAAAAAACCAAAAGAAATACAAACTTGTCAAATCAAAATTCTATACCCACCCCCACCAAAAAAGAGGCAGAATAAAGACATATCCAGATAAATAAAAACAGGAAGAATTTATTTGTAGCAGATTTTTCTTTAAAAAAAGCTACAGAAATCCCTTAGGCTGAAAGAGAATGACACAAAATAGTAATTAAGATTCTTGGCCGGGCGCGGTGGCTCAAGCCTGTAATCCCAGCACTTTGGGAGGCCGAGACGGGTGGATCACGAGGTCAGGAGTTCGAGACCATCCTGGCTAACACGGTGAAACCCCGTCTCTACTAAAAAATACAAAAAACTAGCCGGGCGAGGTGGCGGGCGCCTGTAGTCCCAGCTACTCTGGAGGCTGAGGCAGGAGAATGGCGTAAACCCGGGAGGCGGAGCTTGCAGTGAGCTGAGATCTGGCCACTGCACTCCAGCCTGGGCGACAGAGCGAGACTCCGTCTCCAAAAAAAAAAAAAAAAAAAAAGATTCTTAGGAAGATATAAAGACCACCAGAAATGGTAAAGATGATATCAATGTATTTTTCTCTTTTAAATTATTTTTTAAATTATAAGATTTCATAAAGCAATGCCATAACATTGCGTTGTTAGGTTTATACCTAAATAGATGCAATGTATATAAAAATAATAGCACAAAGAAGGGGAAGAAATTGAGCTATATTTGAGCAAAGTAGGTATGTTTTATTAAATCTGTCAGTGTAACTTTAGATTGTGGTAAGACATATAATAGAATTTCTAGAGCAATTATTAAGAAAACAACTAAAAACAACAAATACATAAATCAATAATATAAAAATCACCAGGGGAGTTAAGCTGATAAGATAAAACAGTATTTCTTTTACACACACAAAAAGCAGTAAAAGATATATAAAGGAACAAAAAAACAAAAGGCATTGAAAATGGTAAAATGACTGATGTGCATTTAATCACATCAAAAATTACATTAAATGTGAATGGACTAACCACTTCATTAAAAAGGCAGAGATTGGCAAACAATAGATTACAATTAGATTTTTCAATTTGATGCTGTTTAAACTCAATCTTGACTTAAAAAAATATGAAAAAAGAAAATGATATATATTCCTAAAAGCTAACGATATGAAGACATTCTGCTGGAAGGGTGGAAGGCTACTGTAAATCTTTAAAGCACTTCTTAGCTAACATTCCCATATACCAAAGGGAAAGATACTGCCTTTCCCTTTCACGTGAAGACTCATGTGATCATATAATCCTGTCTTTATGATTGCCATTTTCATAATTATTCCCACTTTTTTTCTTGATATGAAAGTTCGATTTCAAGTTCTCAGAATTGTTGAACAAGACCAACTTATCTGAGAATGAGTTAGAAGCAAACCTTCATCTGCAATTCTTGATGTGCTTTTCAATATACTTGAAGACGTTCCCTTTCATCCAGAAATAAAAAGAATTTATTTTGCCATGTTCACAATATTTATAAATATGAACTTAAAATAGCAGAATAAACTTGTGATTATAAGTATATGCAGACCAATCATTTCAGGTTTAGATGTTACTCATGAACAATTCTTATACATAAAAACGAATTCAATGAGAACTTACTACAACTATCTCAGTTTCTTCTTTACAATCTACCAAATCATGATGTAGACTAAACAATTTAGGCAGCTTTTTAAATTTTTTATATTTCCAAATTTTTGTATTTTTAATGTTGAACATGTTCAACTTCCTAATTTTTTCATAATTTTCTTTATGACTTAAAAATGTGACATACAAAGTTTATAATTTGGGGCTTATTTTATACACCAAGACAGTAAGGCAGAAAATAATGTGACTAACTTGACAATTTTTCACATATGTAATTACTTATAAGGCTGAACCGGAATTAAAAGCTCCTCATCGACATCTTATAAGTATAACCTCCTAACTGTGACAAAATCTGTAATACACAGATTTTGCTAATCATTGAAGGAGTTGGGTAGAACTGAATCACATGCAAAAGCTGGAAGAATGTACTTATAAAAGTTGATTACTTCAGCTAGCAACTTTTCATTATAGTTTAGAATAATTCATAAGGTAGTGAAAGTTATTTACTTGCTCTCAACAATCATTTTATAGTGGGATGAGTTAAGATATAATATGATGTGGTGGGGATGGGATGGAATAAGATAGGATGGGATTGGATGGATGAAATGGGATAAGTTAGGATGGGATGGGATGGGATGGGATGGGATGGGATGGGATGGGATGGGACGGGAGAGGATAGGAAAGGATAGGGTAGGATAGGATAGGACAGGATAGGACAGAAGACTAGATCAGAGTATATCCTACATGATAAGACTGTTTCTTCATGAAATTTTTATGTATGTGTTTGGTGACATTGCACAATACCTTTCTTGAGTTGCAGTAAAAATATTTGAGAAACACCGGCTTAAAGCATCATTGCCTCTGTCTCTTCACATGTTCCAAATCATTATTAAATGCTTTAGATCCCTTTAAGAAATCTATCTCATGATATCAAAAATAAGAGAAAAAAAGTCCAGCCACTTCTATTTAATTATATATGTGTATACTAAACTACTATAAAATGATTCGGTAAAGTTGTTTTGTGATAACATAATTATATTGATAAGATGCAAAACTAAGTGCAGTATAACAGAAAATTTGGTTAAAAATTAGTACATTCTTTGTATTTCTTTCTATTCGCGTATTGAATAACTAGTTTGATGGATTTACTTTATTTTAATTATACCAATCACATTTGTCACACCCATGACTCAAAAAACAAATAAATAAAAAGGCTAGAACACAGGTGGTTGGGAGCAACAAAACATTTTCATCAGGATCTGTGTAAACAATACCTTCTAAGTGCCTGCTGATGGCTAGCTTTTTGGAAGTCACAGACATACAGAAGCCAAGCCTGCCTCGTTGCACATGCATGCTTTGCTCTTTTCTGTGCATAAGCATGCCTGGTGCCTGTGTGTGTGGACATGCATGTCTGTGAGACATTTTTAAAAAGAGAAAGAATGACAGCCTTGCCAAGAGAGGGGTCTCAACCACGGTGGATAAATCAATCTTTCGAGAAAAAAAACAATTCTGCCATGAAACTTAATCACTAAAGGTCATGTCGGGGAGTAAGGAACAGATTAAATTAGCATAGTATTAGATATGGAAAATGATTTCTGTCAAAATCATCTTTACCACAATTATAATATGTTAATTACGTATTTCATTAAGGAAGTTGATTATGGTTCACGGATGAAATCATGCCTGCATCGACACCTGGAAGGAAGCAGCCGAGCCTGAAGTCTTCCTCCTGCTCCTTCCTCTCTCTATCATTCCCTCCCCGTTCTTCTTCCCTCCAGCTGTCTTCATATTTCTCCCTCTTTTTCCCTTTTCCAGTCTCCTTCTCATCTGCCCACTATTTTATGCCTCCATCATCAGTAATTAAATGCTTCCATTCTTCAAATTACCTCATTCCGGGGACTCCTAGATGTGCCCTTAAAGAAACATCAGTTCTTGGGATGGCCGTATGAGTACACCGTGATAGGAAGGGAATGAACAGCCACAAGCCACAGCCAGCTGTAGGGCTCTTCAGTCCTGCTCCTTTTTAATACCCACACTTGAATATTTGTGGAAGAGGATGGCCTTTTATCCTGCTCTCATTTCCTCCCCAACCTGCCCACCTCTCCCACCTCTCCACTCTCAGCCCCAGATCTTGCAACCCAGGCATTGACTACATCCTTGCAGGAATCCCAGCAGTAAATGTCGCATGGAGCCACTGTACACAGTGGCCTGCGACAGGCCTGCAGGGTTTATATTGGCCATTTATAAGAGGCATCGCCAATCATCCAGATGCCATGCCGAGACTAATGTTAACAGCACATAGTAATCCTGTCCTAGGAAGTGGCCCTGATGAAGCCAGCGATGAGGATAAAGTCAAAGGTGGTCAAGTGCTACATGAGATCTTCAAGCCAATTATTTCAGTCAGTCATTTGTGGGCATTTTCCACAGGAGCATCCACTCATATTTTTTTTTAATGATGGTCCAACATTAATTCATGGGGAAATGTGCAAATGTTTTGTATTTCAGAGTTTTATGATGCGTCTCATGTGACCCTTCCCCATCTAACTTACAGATCCAAGTAGCAGAGATGGAGGGATCCCTTGCTAAGCCCTCCTCAAGAATGTCTTTCTGCACTCACACATCAAGGGTGCTTAAGAGAGTGTCAAGGAGAAAGTACAGAGGACTCCTGACACCCTTCCTATGCCCATTTCTGCACAGAGGGATGGTGAGCCCCGCACCAGCAAATGATGCAGAAAACAAGGGGATAGGACCGCGGGTTGGGGAGGACACATTCCCAGAAGTAAAAGGTCCTGGTGACACCCCTGGGAATGGAGCGGCTGCAGCTCCTTGAAATCTAATTACCTCGTTCTCATAGTTCTCTGTGAGAACGCATCAATGCTCGCGTGCCCTTGTGCCGGTAGATTTTGCCACACAGAATAATCATTGTTAGAATTAAGCATAATTGTCAAGAAAGACTTGGTCATCACAAGAAAGACCGTCTCATACAACTGTCCCCTTGCTTTTGAACAGTAATTACTTTAGTAATTAATCTCTGTCATTTAACTGTATTACATTTTGAAGAGAGAAAATGGAAGAAAGACCGGTTTCAAACTAATTTACATCACAGTTTAAAATCCCAGAATAGGGTGAATCAAATGTCAAATTTAGCCCTTTCACATTTTCTAAAATAGTCTCATTCTAACACCCAGTTGCTGAAGTCACCTCTTCCTGAAAGCCCAGGCTTCAAAGGCAATATTGCTTCAAATACTTCATGGAAATCCTCCTGCCTTGTCCCAAGGTGCTCAGGAATACAATTAATAAACCCATTGAGGAGAGCAATAGGAAATCTCTTCTGTCGAAAGACCATTTATGCTGTGGGTAATGTCAGTTGCCCATAATGCAGCACAAGCATTTGTTAATGACATCATCATACAGTAAGTGAATAAATCTGTTCCAGCAATCTCCTTTAATTCCTTTTCACCTCATTTCATAGTTTCAAATTAACTTGTTTGACCTTGTTTATTGTACACCTCATTATACTTAATTTTCAAAGAAGTGCTTTTAATATACTAAAATTTTCTTCAATTTCCTATTAGTTTTTTAATATTAGTAAGAGCCCATATATTATCTTTCTTTTTAATAGAAACTTATGAAAAATGTTTCTCATAGTAGACTACACAAAAACTTACAAGACATTGTTTTAAAAACCAGATTTACTTCACTCATAATCAAGGTGCGTCACAGCTTGCTTAAACAAAAATTCTTCAGGCTTAACAATCCATAATAAACTTTCAACAAAATCTCCCTCACTAAGAACTATAGGGAAAATGTAAACGTCTATTCCTCTCAACCCAGAGAGGCTAATATCAGACATACGATTGGTTTGAGTAAGTGTCCAGGCCTTTTCTATTAGATAGTTCGGTAGTACTTTTGTTTTCCTGCAGTAAATAAATGGTCATGCATTTATTTGTCTAATTTGCAATTTGTCTAATTAGGTAGATGGCTCTAAAAGGGACAATTCAGATGGACAACTCTAGTATTCAACAT
>NC_045451.1:4089031-4163788 GCF_002776525.5 Piliocolobus tephrosceles
TATGTGAAAGCATTGTTAAACACGAGGCAACACACACGTAGGGTATTATCATCCTGATGATCTCTGCTTTCTCGTTGTTATTATTATTGGCAAACAACTACCCATTATTTGTACATGTTGAGGGTAAATCCTATGTGAGTTTTCAGGGGCCTTTGTCTGGCTTTAGGTCTATAAGGGGTCCACTAAAATTCTGGAGTCCTAGACACTGCCTGGTCCAGTCAGAAAACACCCTTGCTCTGTTCCTTGAAACAGAAACGTGTTTAGAGCTGTGTGGGGAGGAACCTGTCCAGCTCTGCGGGTCCTGCAGCATGTTGACGGCTGCAGCTGAGCTACTTCTTCACCCAGCCTGCTCCATGGAACCACCTAGCACAGTAATTTAATGAATCTACATTTCATGACTGAAGCGATAAGGATGAAACATTTTAAAATAACCAAAAGGTAGATACACCAAAAAAGCCTGATGAAACATTAAATGAATGTAGTGTAACACATTATCTTTGCTTCTGCACATCCAAAAAGCGCAATGAACTAAAACATTGCATTAGACCAAGAATAAAGCTAAAAATTAAATTGGCTAAGAAAGATCTAGGGTAGTGGTTTATGCACTAAGAATGCAGTAATTTGGTCATTTAATCTCATTCTCCCTACCTCTGATGTGCACACTTAAAAAGAATACAGTGCTCACGGGGAAAAGGTGAGAGAAAGGGAACAGCTACTGTTCTGCCCTTGTCTGTTTACCTGATGCCAGAAAGCAAGGGTGAGTCATATTAATGTTGATTTTTTTTACTGTAAAATTGCCTTCATTTTCCAACATTTAATGCAGCGAATGTCAATGAGCATAAAATATGAGCAACTTTGTAAAAGATAGAAAACAGACCCAATAAAGAAGACATATTCAAAAATGTAATACTGCCCCTTCAAATCAATAAATAAAGACAAGCATTCCATACACTAATGCATTTATCTATGACCATTATAAATTAGTTGCTTGCCAGAAAATACACTTCTTAGCACAAGTGCCATTATTTAAAGTTGTCTATTTAATGCACACTTAGTATATTTCCTCATCCAAAGCTCCTCTGCATAATTAGACAACATCCATTCTTAAAAACTAAAGTAGATGCCAAAAATGCAATGCATAAAGCATGACGTTTTACAAATTTACATCTTCAAAAGTTATGTGTGTTTTCAGAGAAAAGAAATTGCGGAAAGATCGCCATATTAGGAGGGCCCTGGTTTCACTATGTGCACTCCCAGAGTGGGCTGGCAGAATGCAGTCATTCTCCTTCAACTCTAGTGGACCCCTGTTTTCTAGGGTGATTTTCTGAACCTGATGGCTGCAGAGTGGGCCCTTGACACCTTGCTGAATTGTTTCTGATCATCCTGCCTTGGGTCACTGGGCCATTTGCGTCTGAGGACAGCACTAGTGTATACCATCCAGGCCTTCCCTGCCTTGCTGTATTCTAACTGATCATTCTGGTCAATACTCTTCTTATTTGTAGGGCCTGCAATATGTTGTAAAGATAAGATATAAAGTCCGAGGACTGATTCCTAGGTCTACATTTCCAGTGCTTCCTTTCTTACATTTCTCAATGTTCCTTTACCCACATCCCCCACCAATCTCCAGTTGCTGTCCCACCTCCAAAGCCCACCATTGACCTGTGCCACTGTCAGTTTCTTTAGCAACAAGTTGACACAAGTAATGTTTGACTCACCATAAGATTATGGCTCCAGACTGGGTAGTTATAAAGAGTAGGTTGGAGGGGGGGCGGTATTTTTACACATGGTTACAGAGGCAGCTCGGACGCAGGCATGGTGCTTAGGCAGAAGCCATCATGGTCCCACAAACATCAAAATTGATGATGCTTAAGATAATCTTTGAAGAAACACTCCTCTTGCCTCTCATGTGATTCAACTAAGTATCATGCCCCTTTTTCTCTCAAGGGGATCTTTTCTGTATCTACAGATATTAAATGAGAGAATCCCTGAGAGACCATAGAAACTCATGAGTTTAATAAATGCACATTTTAGACTGAGCGACACCATGACTTAAAGTTTAAGAGATTTGACCAAAGAGATAATTTATATTTTCACTTTTGTTTTTCAGAGATTTCTACAATATGGCAAATAAATAATTATCCAATAACTCCCTGAATCTTTCTTATCACAGTTGGTATCAGAAGATTGTGGAGCTAAAAGAGAAAGGAGAGATTCTTGAAGTAGAATCTCTTGAATCGGGGATGGGTTAAGGTGGTACCAACATATCAAGGGAAGTCTGAAAAGGAGAAGAGCAGTTTATACTTATGGTCTGAGCAGGGTCTTGGCACATAGAATAAGTCACCTGCCCAATTTTCAGCCATACTTCCTGTCGTCTTTCTGGCTGAAACAGAATCGAATCTTGTTCACCTTCCAACAGCCCTGTCGTAAGATTGGGGGGTGGTGAAGGTAGTTTTTGGCTGAAGAAAAATCAACCATTGTGGTCTTATTCTAGTCATCATGATTGACTTAGGCCTAGGCAGTGAGACCATCCTGGCTATTACAGTTTAGGTGGGGCTTCACCTTGCTCCCCAAAACGGGGCATAAGCAGAGATCTTCTATTCATATGCCCCTGATGCTTCCATCTGCACGTGTTGCCTTGGGACCAAGTCCACAAGCTGAGGATTTCAGAGCAGAAGGATCTGGAAGAACCTGGATCCTCAGCGATGTCGTGAAATCACCCTACAAAGAACTTATTAGGCACAGTCATAAATATCATTATTGCTTGGGATACTTTAGTTGCATCTTCCATTATTCATAGCCAAAATAACCTAAATGATGCTGGTTTAGAGACTGAACCAAAAAAATGGGCTAAGTAATAAAGATGGGGAGGAGAAAGAGTTCAAGTTAGACAGCACAAGCTGATAGGGGCTCTTGAGGCACACAGAGTAACAGAAAGAACAGAAAACAAGGACAGAGTGAGGACAGATTGTGAAATCTCCACGTGGTGCCCTGAACAGATCTCCCTAGTCTGCTGGCATGGAACTCCCTCCAGGTTGCCACAGAGGGCCTGCAAAAGGAAGGAAGCACGATTCTTGGTCTTACCTTGGAAATGGTGACACGTGTAGAAACATGCAACTGTATCACCCCAGAAACAAACTCTGAACTCCCAATTTGTAAAAGTATTAGTGCAAGTAATTTCCACATAATGAATAAAATGGTAGATTGGAAAGAGAAAAATAGCTCCTTGTTCGTAATCGGTTTGGGCAAACATTGTGAAAGTGGTAAATTTCCCAAAGCTCCCTAGAAAGGAGACACACTTTCTCCCATTTACTATGTATTCCTCTGATGTAGATGATAAACTCCTACGAGGTATACAGGTGTCTTCGATTTGTTGCATGCAGTATCCAACATAAAGGTGTGTAATGCAACAGAGCCCACTCTCCCTAAGGATCGTGCTTGTTTTTCCATTTACCAATGATGACTTGACCAAAACCCATCGATTTCTGGCTTTTCTTCATTTACCTACCCTGTTCTGACAATACCTTGTTACCCTTACACAGGGTAAGCAATGAGTGATGACTAAAGAATGAGTATCAGACACCTCTTCCGCAGTGCCATGTACCATGATGGGGTCTATTTCTTGACATTAAATCTTAAAACTGACAGTATTTACTGAGAAGACTACTGGGGCTCCCCAGGAGGCACAGACAGCAAGAATTCCTCAGGCACAGAGATGGAGGATTTGCCTCTAGCTTTTCTACAAGGTGCAGGTGTAAGGTAAGAAGGTGTTTCCAGGTGAAGCTTCAGCTGGCGGAAAGTGAGCAGTACAGTAGAAAATGAGCTATACCCACACACACGCACTTAGAAATATAACCTGAACCTATAATGATCCTTCTCTCTCATGATTTTATGTAGAGAAACCTGATTATGGAGTGGCTGAGATTTCCAGTCATTGTATTTATTCTAGAATATAGCCAATGAAATACATTAGCAGATACTCTTTCTCTCTGTTCTCTTTACAAGAATATACTGAATCTAAGAGAAGTTATGGAAAGTTTTGTCTTGGCTAGAATAAGATGTCCTATTTGCTTTAGAAATTGAGGGCAGAACTGTAGTTACTATTGTATATTTCAATATTTTGAGCCAATCTTAACATCCTATGACTTCCATGTCCTATGTGGTTTTCCATTAACAAAATCCTACGTGACCTCATAAGACAAGAGTTATGGAGGGAAAATGGCTGTTCAGGAATGAGAAAATGTGACTTTTCCCCCCATCTCTGGTCCTTACCATCTCTGTGACCTAAAACAGGTCATTTAACCTCTTAGTACTGCATGAATTCACAATCTCAAATCTGCTTCACAGGAAAAGTTGCTCGTCTTTTTGTTTTCTTTTCTTAAAATCAAGCTGAGTTTAACAAAAAGAACTATCCTGGCAAGAAATCTCCCACTGGGCTTCTTTTCCCACCCCTCAAGGATTGTGTAAGAGTCACCACTAGTGTCAGGTCCCTTGAGAGATGCAATGACCAGTTGATGCATTCCTTCAGAACGCTTTACTTTGTTGCTTCTGGGCACAGCAGGGACACAGGACACTTCAAGAGGTTTGAGAAACCTAGCGTCCAGAGCCTAACCACCACCACCCTGATTCTTACCACCTTCCTGGAGTAATGCCAGGGACCCAGGAAATAACCAGCCATGGCTCTCTGTGGCTGCACCAGGCTTCACCTCCTCTCTGCCTGGGAAACACTCTGTTCTTCTCTGGCATCCTTCGAAGGCTTTATCTCTCTTCCCTTCCCTCATGCACATCCTCAGAAAAGGCAGAAGAGGCCTCTACACAATTTTGTCTTCCATCCCCACCTGCCCCTTCTCTGCTAGAAAGAAAATTCAACCAGGGCAGGGGTTTTAATCTTTGTCAGGAGTAGTACCTAAAACATAATAATATTCAATGAACAGGTGTACACAGATGAATGAAGAGGAAAGGCGACATAGGGCAACCATGCCCAAAGGTATTCTGGGATTTTTAAGGAATATCAGGATGACTAAAAATTATAATGGCTGTTCTCATGCCGTTCTGCACACTGCTTAGACTTCTTAGATACACAGACACACACGCACACACATGCACACACATGCACACACGCACACACACATATGCACAGACGCACACATGCACACAGACGTACACGCACAAGCACACACAGGCACACGCACACACATACACACCCAACCACATGCACACATGCATACGCACACACACACAGGCACACGCACACATACACACACATACAGGCACACGCACGCACACACACATACACGCACACACGTACACACAGGAGCATGCACACACGCACACACACATGCAGGTGCACACACATGCACACATGCATACACTTATGCACACACGCATGCAGGCACAGGCACACACGCACGCACACATGCACACACATACACCCATGCACACATGCACACACGCACACGTACACACACGCACACACGTGCACACACGCACACATACACACACAAGACTTTTTTGGTTATGTGTCCATTTCCCTCTACTATTACTTGGCGGTCACAAAAGATAGTTAAATACATCATAAATGGAGTCTTTTTGGACAAACTCGACAGGTTTTAAGGCATTTTAGTGTACATTATCACTTAATCACCACATCAAAATTTGTGGAAGTTGTTGTTATTCTCATAGTGCAGAGGAAACAGATACCCAGGGACATGAATCACTAGCTGAGGGTACCTGACAGAGGCAGGAGTGGAGACAGATGTGACGCTAACCAGGGTTCCTTCTATTACTCTACCACCTATTTCAAAACAACTAAGAAAAGTTCGCCCTTCCGCCTTACCTAAGGGAGCATGTCAAACTTTCTAGCTCAGCACAGAGCGAGGAAATCATGTGAGATGCTTAAACTATGAAAAAATTCAAATTTTCTCCAAATCTTGCTCTGACAACAACTACATAAGCAAATATGATATGCTTAATGGAATTCACAATGTGTTTTCCAAATTTCAATACCAAGTCCTAGCGAGTACAGATTATGTATGAACATGAATATTTGTAGCATTTTTACTCTCCCATATTTCCAAGTATGATTTTTATTGTTTGTTATGTATTAAACTTTTGAATACCCAAGTGCTTTGTAAAAAGCTTTTATTAAAAATCCCAACTTTTGGATGGATAGCCAAATTGAATCTGAACCCTGAAACAGCTGAGCCATAAGATGAGTTATTTTCTCACACAATCTCATTGAATATACAGGGAGTTCTATTTTCTAGAAGGCAATTTTAGTGAAATGCTCAGGAACCAGCATTCTTTAATTATCTTGGCATTGTCCTGCCAAAAGGGACATGATTAGGGTAGTAGGAAGAAGGAAAGAAGGAAAATGGTTGGAAGGAAAATTTAATAAGTAAAGAGACTGCTTCTAATTCTTTTTTGAAACAGTCTATGTATGAATAATAAATGAATGAATCACAACGAAAAAGAAGCAAGAAAAGTACAGCAGCACAAGGAGGAGAAGGGAAGGAGAGTACAGGCAAACGGAGGAGAGTACAGGAAAAGAGTTTCTCTTCAGCACTTGCCTAGGGCCCAGCTTAGGAAAAAAGCAGATTAAGGCAAACGCCATCCGTTCCCTTGCATTCCTGGAATCATGTTCTAAGAAACCAAGCCAAAGAAGAAAGGGAGGGAGAAAGAGGGCATGGGCAGGGAGGGTGGAAGGAGATTAGAGAGAGGGTTGGGAAGGAAATCAAGGATGAAGGGAGAGATGGCTGGAGGGAGGAAGGCTGATTTGGAGACTGGTATAACTTCACTATAACTTCACATGCTTTTTACCCCTGTGGAAAGATGAGGTGCTTTTCATGAAGCAAGTGAGAATTTTACGAAACCAGTGTACACCTTCCAACATATTGGCTATTGGGCTGAAATGTATAAAGCTTTCTAGTAATACATGCACTGCTTTGATGAGAAAAAAAAAATTGGGGTGGTTAAACCTCCGTATTTCTCAGATCATAGAGCCAAGGCATCTAGAGTGACCTTCCCTTGTTCTCCTCAAAGTTGGTTTCTCCTCATCTTCCCGGTTTCTTAGAACCTTCCTGCACCACCTTGTCCACAGACCCATGCTGATGCTCATCTAGGGGCAGCCACCCCAGTTCCTTTGTCTCCATTCCATCATTTTAGTTTTCCTGCCCAAGGACCATGATTTCAAAGTATTTTGAGCCTTATTTTTTTAAAAGTATGTTTCTCCTGTTAGATGGAAAGATTTCTGAAAACAGAACCAGATTTGTTTCAGGTATTGTCTCCCAAGTGCCTAATCAAATGCCTGGCATATATTAACCACTAGACAACTCATGAATTCCTAAAACAATTCATAGATTGTCTTATATATTATGAGGTTTCTCAGAGAATATTGGCCACACAACAAAAATGACACATCTAAAGTTAAAAGAACCCTTTCCCCTTTTTGTGTTATCATTGTTCTTATCAGCATCATACCTCATGGAAAGGAGAATGGATGAGTACTTACCTTTCTATCCCTATGTCCATCTCAGAAGGCACTTACACACTAAAGAAAGGAAAGAAAGAGGGAAAAACAAAATGTGAGAGAGGAAGAGAACAAGAAAAGAAAGACTTAAGGTAATTAGAATACCATGAAAGAGCAAATCAAATTTACAAAATACTTACAAGGTGTAAGATACACCAGAAAATGGAATAGCATTTTTAAAGTGCTATTAGAAAAATATGCCAACTTAAAATTCTGTACCCACCTAAAATATTATGTATAATTAAGGAGAAAACATCTCCACACATGCAAAGACTAAGACATTTTACTACTCACAGACTCACTGAAAGAACTACTAAAGGATGAGCTTCAGACAGCGTGAAATTGAATCCAAATAATGAAGAGAAATGCATACAGCAGAGGCACACAAATAAACTGGTCAACATTTGGCAAATCTAAATAAATATTGGCAGTAAAATAATGCTATCTAATCTGACATGGTAAACATAAGATAGAACTACAATACTGAAAGCAAAAATATGAGAGAGGAAAGATGAAAGTTAAGAGTTAAAGCTTTCTAAGTTTCTTCATCTTGTTCAGAAAAAAGAGTAAAGAAATAATTAACTTTAAATTCTGGTAACTCAATTTCATTTTGGCCGTTTTATGGCTTGACATATATCTGGGGTAGATATGACAAAATTTTAGCCTTTCTTAATGCTTATTATATTGTATTATGGGTGTTTATTATATCGTCCCTGTACTTTTTTCTATTTTGAATTTCATATAATTAGAAAAAAATCCTTTGCACATTAATTGAAAGGCAAATTAAGTCTTCTAGACAATTATTTCACACCTTCCTCCCTCCACAAACTTTCAACACCTCCTCTTCCATTCTCTCAGCGATGACCTTGTTTCTTGCTCCACTGAGAAATTGAAGCGGCCGGAGGAGCTTATGTGCAGATTCTCCCCAGCACCCACTCGCCCTCCAGCACCTGCACCTGGCTGCTTGGGAGGTGCCGACTCCATGCCCCCGTTCAAATCTGTCCTCTGCTTCTCAACTGGACGTGTGCTCCCTTGCCTACTCAGGGCAACACTCCAGTGCCGGAATGCTCCTCATTCTTCTATGTCCTTTCCCCAAACACGACAGCATGTCATTATTTCTCCCATTCTAAACAAAACTAACAATGACTTCCTCTTGTCCACACCCCCTACCTGCTTCTGCCCCATTAACTCTTTTGTCTTTTGCGGCAAACTCTGTGACATAATTGTCTGTGCTTCCCACCCAGAAGACCTCCCATATTCATTTTTGGATGCACTGCAGTCAGCTCAACACCCTCACCCCTCCGCGGCCCCTGCTCTCCCCAGGGCCACAATGACTCCGCCTGGTGATGTCTAAATCTCAACCCAGTCCTCATCTACCTCGGCCTTCTGGATGCAGGGCCCAGTCCCTCTGCCCATTCTCTGTCTTCTCTTGCAGCCTGGATGGTCCCCAGTCTCACGACTTTGCACATCAGCTTTAAAGACATCCATGGATTGCTCCAGTTCAGAACTCTCCTGGGCTCCAGAATTATATGTGCAGCTGCCTCCTTGCTACCCATCCACACTTGGTGTCACCTGAGTGTCTGAAAGCTGCCATGACAAATTACTGCCAACCAAGTGGCTTAAAACAACAGAGGCTTTTTTCTCTCACAGCCTGGAGAACAAAAGCCTGAAATCAAAGTGTTGGCAGGGCCACCCTCACCAAAAGGCTCTTGAGAAGGATCTGCCCCATACATCTCTCCCGAATTCTGAAGTTGCTGGCAACCCTAGGTGTGCCCTGCGTGTAGACCTCACTCCACTCTCTGCCTCAATTGCCACATAGCCTTTCCCTGTTCTTCCTCACCTTCTAGGCATTCCCACCTCATATAAGGACACCAGTAACATTAGGCGAGGGCCCGCCAACCCTCGTCAAGTATGCCTTCCTTTAACTCAATGACAGCTGCAAGGCCCTGCTTCAAAAGAAGGCCAATTCACAGGCACCAGTGACAAGGGCCTGAATGTGTCTTCCTGGGGACACTATTCAACCTGCAACATACCTCTACTAGACACTGCAAATGTAGCTCGTCTAAACTGAGATTCTGAGCTTCCCAATCAAAGCACATTCCCTTGGCAATTCCTCTTCCCATTTGATACCATGCCTGCCTTATGAGTCACCCAGATCAAAACCCATGGAGTCTTCTTCCACTCCTCTTTCCTCATGGCCCATACCCAGTCTCTCTCTATTTCACCAGGATTTCTATATTACAATAGTACATGAATTATTTATGTATTACACACATATTAAATTTTATATATATTACATATTAGCATTATATATTATATGACATTATACTTATTGATTGCATATATATTACATGTTACATATATGGATTGCACATCTACTGCATATTATGTATACTTGTATTTATGTAGATATTACATAGAGAGTGCATTTATATAGATATTTATACACGTGCACACATGCATCCTGTGTTTAACTCCTCCATACCACTCCCATTGTCACTACCTTGATTCAAGGCACCACACATTTTAATTCTTACCGAATGTCTCATTGTATCCCTGTTCTGTATACTGCACTGTATATAGCCAGTCTCCTAATGGCTGATTTCCTCACCACATTTTCACTATTATAAACAACATCACAATGCTCATCCTCATGCAAGCATTTGTGTGGCCCTAAGCAGTTATTTCCTTTGAGCTGAATCCTAGAAGCTGGGTGCAGAGTCAAAGGCAAAAGCACATTTTGCAATTTGTTTGATCTCACTCAATTGCCTTCAGATAAGTTGAATGAACTGGAGCACCTTTTACCTGCTTCACAATTCATAGCAAAAATGAACCTTCTTGTTCTTGACTTTTGACACAAAGTAAGCCATTTGCTTCTTAGATTTACTGTTAAACGAATGTGTATTGTGTGCCCACCATGCACCAGACACTGCTTAGACATAAATCCTGCTCTCATGGAGCTTAACGTTTAGTTGGGAGGACAAACTATAAATGATAACCACAGTAAACAATAGGCCTAGATAGTGTGTGAGTCAGAAGTGCAGTGAAGCGCAGGTTGGCCTTACGGATGAGAAGGTCAGGGCGGGTTCACTGGGAAGCTGATGACGGAGCAGAGGCTGAAGGAGGATGGCTTGGGCTTGCAGCCATCTGTGAGGGAGACATTCCAGGCAGAGGAAACACCAGGGCAACCCCCATGGAAGGAGCATCCCTGGCACCGTCAAGGAAGAGCCGGGGACTAGCGAGGTTGGAGTTGAGGGGTGAGGGAGGAGCAGAAGAAAGTGAAAGCCGGGAGGTCACTGCCCTCCGTGGCCAGTTCTTGGAGACCTGGTGAGCAGCAAAGGGATCTTCACTTTTCCCCTGAGAGACAGGAGGGCGAGGAGCAGAGGAGCGCAGTCACGTGACCTGGTACGCCTGCAGAACTGTGCAAGGAAGCAAAGGCAAGGGCAAGGACAGCTGGGACGATGGCATCTCCCAACCTGCCAGTGACCGACTCACACAGCAGTATCAGTCGCCTGGCTCCCTTCCTAACACTCTTCTATGCCAATAACCCCCATGTCAGTAAGCACAAAGGACAGGGTTCACTGGGCTCTTCTTCCTGTCCTCCAGCAATGTTTGGCAATGTTGCCACACCCCCTGTTCTGAGGCCGCCTCTCCCCTACCCACGTGGCTTCTGGGGATCATCCTCCCTGGGCTCTCCTTTTCCTCCCATCCACTCCACAGCCTGCTGTCCAGGCTTGGGCTTCCCTAGTTGGCTACTAAACCCTTGAGTTCTTCACAGGACAGTCTTTGTATATCTGCTCCTTCTCCGCAATCATACCTAGCCTGAGGCTTGAATAGCTACTAATAATTTTTAAATATCATCTAACTCCAGCACAAACTATTCCTCAGAGCTGCAGTCCCCCGATCCAGCTGTCACATGGCCGTGCCACATGGAAGCACAGGGTCCCTGGAACAAGCCCTGAGCATACTCCTCAGCTTCTGCCTACAAACCCGGTTTTCATGCATTTCCTGTTAGCATATGTCCCACCAGCCGTGGAGTTGTTCAAGTCAGCACACGGATGACTTTTAACACCTCTTCTCCAATACACTGCCATGTCTATCCATTTTTCTTCCCATGTATCTTGCATTTGTCACTGGTTCTCATTTCTACCATCAGCTTCCAAATCCTATAACGTCATCATCACCTGCCGTTTTCTGCATTGCGCCTGCCTCCACCTCCCTGTATGCTTAGAATACCTTGATGTCTTCCAACGGCTTAAGCATCACTATGCCGGAGAGCCCTGACTGGCCTTGCATTTGTCCAATTCCAGCCTCACTTTCCACTCCTCTCCACCTTGCTGGGTCTACTCCAGCCTCGCTGCCTTTTCTCCAGGCTCCAGCCTTGGCCAGCTCCTCCCTGCCATGTGCCTTAATGCGAATGTTCCCCTCCCTTAGAGGCTGTGCCTCCCCATCTACCCAGTTAGCTTCCCTTCTCTTTTGATCTCAAGCCTGGCTTAGATAATATTGTTTTGTGTTGCCATAGAACATCCCCCATTTCTCGTGGCTTTTAATTTGCTTTTCAATGATAGCCACATGTTAGTAATTATCTGAATAATGTATGGCTTCTATGAAGACCGGGTTACTTCACGACAGCAGGGCCTATGCTGTGTGTGGGTTTTCTTGCAACATTATCCCCAGAGCTTCATGGTGCCTGATCATGAGAGGTGATCAATAAATATGTGTTCATCGAATCAATCAATTTCTATGTGTAGAGACATAGATGGAGATTTCTTAAATGATATCCACCAAAATGTTGAAAGTAAGTGGTTAGATTTAAGTTGTTTCCAATATTATTTTACGTTCTATACTGTATTGTTTGAAAGTTTTACAGTAAGCAGGATATCATTTTTATAAAAACAATAAGATGATTTTCAAAAACTAATAAATCAATTAAATGGCACGTATTCAGGTAGTCGACGGAGGAGTTAGGGAGTTGGGTGAGAAGAGAAGAATACATACTTTAATCTACTTCTAACCAATAAAAGCAGCACAAAAATTCACTGCTGTCCCTCAGTTCATCTCTGCTCCACTAACTCTGTTTGAGAGCTGACCAAGGGAAGAAAGACAACACAACATGAAGTGACTTACCAAATTGCGTGCCCCAGCACTAGGCAGTTCAGAGCTTCTTCCTTATCTGGACACCCTGCTGTCAGTCCTGGAGACTCCGCAGACGCCTCCTCTCTTCCTTCCACAGCTGTCGGTGTGGCTGCAACACTTGGGAGGCTGCTACACCCACACGTCTTGAGTTTCCCCTACAGATCCTGTTTCCTCGAGCACACACACACAGGTACATACAAACACACACCAATGTTCCCTGCCTTCTGCCCATCAAATGCCTGGGATAGTCCCCTGTGAAGCAGTCTCAGCTGTCAGAGCCATGGGATATGCCTACCTTGTGGTCATGTTAGAAGCATGGAGATCTGCTCTAACCCCGGCTACGGAGGCCTGAATTGACCTGTGTGGGGAGCCCCTGAAGATGTTTTTGTTGTCTCACAATTAGGAAAAACCATTCTCCGAGCAAAGTGCCCCTCCTTCCCCTTTTCCACAAGGCTACGGAGCACAGGATGTTTAAGCCATGATGACCACTTGGTGACCAAAGCTGACAAGCCTACGGGCCAAGCTAACCAGGTGGAGATTGCTGAGTGCAGGGAAGGAAAGAGAAACGCGGGGTCCCTGACAGCATCGTTGTGCTCCTGAGCCAATCCTCACATTGTTTATTTACCGATTCCTTATCAGGTGGGATCATAACCCCCATTTCTTGAGTCCTTTTTAGTTTGGAGGACCGTTTCCTGTCGTTAAAGCCTCCTCTGTCAGACATCAGATTTCCTTGAATTGCCTACACCTGCCACTTCCACGAATGCACCCCATCACATGCACTGTGCTTGCCCTGCAGGACTATGGGGCCAACATCTTACCATTCACATCAACTACTGCATGTGCAGCAGGGTGTCTGTAGCACAGCGACAGCTCCATCGATAATGAATAAAACTGGACAAATACCTCTCTAGGTGAATGGATATGAGCACCGTCCTTAGTGCACAAAACAGCCACCATGTTCTGTAGTGGTGAATATTTCCCTGTAAGGTTTAAATGGAAGGAAAGAGAAGAAGGAAATCAATCAGAGGCAGCAGTAGTTGTGGATAAAGAAGCAGGTGGATAGAGTCTGGAGTCCTGGGCGGGGGATCTTGGTAAGGCCCATGATTTAGAAGCTTTATGCTGGGACAATGCTCCAGAAAGGAGAGCTGAGGCCAAGCCAAGACCACCGTGAGGCTGAGTCTAGGCAAAATGGACTGATGGAAACTGGGGTTCATAACCAAAAATGCAAAACTTCCATCCGTGGGCTTCTGGGATGGGTGGGGGAGTGGGACTAGTGTTTGTCAGCATCAGGGCATCAGCAGGCAAAAACCCAAACCCTGGAGAAGAGACTTACAGGAAGCGAGTGAGTTAGTGTTTGACTTGCTAGCTATTTTATTCAGAGGAGCTGGCTAAGAAGGCCCAGACTAGGCCAAGGTTTCTAAGAGCGGCTTCATGAGGCCTTGTAGGGGCATGGAGCAGGGACGAATGATGGTCATGTCACCAGAATACACCCAATGCTGGGCGTGGAACACCAGGCTCTTCCCAGTCACCATTTTACAGCAGAGCAGGAGGGACAAGAAGGGACAGGCCAGCAATCTGGGGCATTGGAAGAACTCCAAAGTTGCTAGGCAGGAGGACCCCAGCTGATCCATACCCTGGGCTTGCACTCACAGAGGACCCGTGCTCCACCACCTCTTGCCGGCCACTCTCTGCACCAAGGCCTGGAGGGCTCTGTGATTGGTGGGGTCCCAGTCTCCCCTAGGAATTGGGTGAGAACAGCCTATTTTTCCACTGCCAAGGCTACAGAGAAAAGAGTGGGCAGGCAGGTCTGTGTGCAGTCATGTTCGCCTGGAAACACAATCACACATGGAGGTTGAATGGCTTCCTAGGACCAGGGCAGCACAGGCTCCCGGGTACCAGCCTGGGACGCAGACCTCTGAGATCTGGGGAAATGTGGACATTCTGCTTGTCAAACAAGTGGCTTCTGTATAAGCATCTAGAGCAGTAATATTGCCTGTATCTGGAGGGGAAGTTCAAAGACAAAATTGCCTTGGGTTTATTGTCAAAAGATGCTGATTTCTGTCTAGTTCACCCATCCGACCCTTTCCAAGGGCTTAATGTTGGGAAAGCATTCCTTTCAGGTAACCACTGTGTGGGAATAAAGACAAGGTGAGAAGGCCCTGAGCTAAGTCACTGTGATGTAGAGATGACTTTTAACTCTGTGCTTTTGAATCTTTCTTCCACATCTCACCATCAACCCAAGTAGTTAAGGTGGTAAATTCATGGGTTGTGGATTGCGAGTTGTAGAAATGTTTCCCCTCATAAAATACAGCATACAAGGGTTATAAACACACAATACAGATTATCAGACTATAAAAAGGCATAACAATACAATATGATTCATTGCTGGCATGGGCGCAATATTGTGCTGGAAGATTAAAGACTATGTGACTTAAATAACTTTTATTGTAATGCTTTCAACAGATCTCCTAACAGGGAAAGCAAACGGGCTCTGCCCAGTGATATGACTGGTGAACAGGACCCAGCACAATTCCCTGGGCCCCCATTCATCTCTGCAGTCGAGCTGGGATGGTTCCACTTTGGTGAGTGTTTCGCAACCAGACCAGGCAGTTTCTAGGTTTCACGATAATATACCAGTCTCCTAGGATGTGCTATCGTTGGGCTAAATATAGCACGTGTCCTCAGAATAGTGCCATTGATGGTGAGTAATAGCCCCGTTCCTCCTCCCGGTCTCTTGCACAGGCTCTCTTGGATTTGGTCCAGGAATTAATTTGTGCTAATCTGGTCCCAAAATAAATAACTTTTGTCTCTCTACGTTGCCTTGGGTTTCACAGGGAGCAAGATGCAGCCCCGACAACAGGCGCTCAGTGCAGGACGGAGGAGAGGCCCACTCAGTGCATCTACAATTCAAAGGAGCGATGAGGGCTGAAGTCATCAATCTGTCCCAGTGCTCTCATCCCGGCTGGGCGAGAGCCGGCGCTTCCAGCACTGTCTCCCAAAGAAGATTTGAAGCAGTGACAAGTGGAGAGTACTGTCGTCCTTCCTCCTTGGGCCTCGCGCAGAGCTGGCTGGCAGAGTGCACCACCAGGATAGAGATGCCCCGTGTCTGTGCCGCCATGGCCTGTCGGTCCCACGCTCCTGAACTGGCTGAGCTGCTGTGCCGGGCAACGCTGAGTTCCTGAGATTTGTTGGCAGCCTCCTGCTCTTTGTTCTCCAGAATGTGAAAATAGTGTAAATAGCAGCATCTGCAACTGCTCCTGCTGCTCTGACCGCCAGCCAAATGCTTTTTTTCTTCTTTCCCTCACTCTCCCTATTGAGCCGTCCACATGCTGCACACAGGCATGAGTTGCAGAGCGGGGTGCAGCCTGGAAACCCCAGGAATGCTGGGGATACACAGAGCAAGGGGGCCCAGGGAGGGCAGTGGGTTTCGCCGCTCCTGGTGAAATGCAAAGCTCCATGTACGGCAGCATGGGTGTTGACGGGGTTTGTAGATGACATGTATGAAATGCATTTTTGCCACCCCCAACAGCTGAAAAAGAGCCCATGCCTTATTCCTCAACAGCTGCAGTCACCTCAGCTGAGTTGCATGCTTTGGAATTTCTTAAAAGAGAATTATTCTTATTCATTGGTCCTCTGACTACTGAAACGAGCCCTGGAAAGTGAGTAACTCGAGGAATTCTGCTCCTGTCGGCAGCCAGGGGATTTCATATTTTGTCCAGATCTTTCTGTGTAGCCAGATCCAAAGTGTTCGTTTTTCTTGGATATTATAACTTCCTTTCTCGGTCTCCTGTCTGTGTTCATTGATTTTTTTTTTTTTAAGGCCGTTATTTTCTCTATGTCAAAATAATCTGCACCTTTTTCCTATCTGAGTGGCAGATGTTCCTGGGCTGTGAAATATAAATATCCTAAAGTTTTCAAAGGCCTGATCGAAATTAATGCCATCTTGATTTTGGAAATAAGTGTCAGGGCTAGCACTATTGCCTATATTATTATAACTTCCACATTATCATCCTGAGTCTTGTTCCAGGACAGCCTTAGCATAAAAATATAGAATTCCCAACTATATTTATCTCTTTTAAAAAATATGTATCTTTCTAACACATATCAAGCCAAGGATATAAAATACTTGTCTCTGCGGAGTAGCCTGTAGTTGTATTTTAAAACTATACACCCATAACCCTTGGGTGCATTAGACAATTCTGCACATTGATGGAGCATGTGTGCACAAAATGGCTCTCCTGTTCTGTAGTCATTAAAGGCTGAAACTGACGTAGATCTGAAATGTTCTAGGACTAAAGCAATCAGGATATATTTCCAAACTAATAGTAAATGACAGTCTTCACAATTCAAGAAAGTAAATACAGGCTGTTTTGTTAAATTCCTTTTGTTTTTTAAATCTACATTATTTACTACAGCTTTGCCATCCCAAGCAAACGTAGGTTTGAGTTTTTATGGCCTAGACTTCATCAGGGTGGAAATTAGAAATGATCCAAAGTGATTTTTTTTTTTTTTTTTTTTGGTTAGTTATCAAGCAGTTAGGAAAATGTTGGGGACAATAAAGTGAAGGGAAGAAAATCATAAGAGAAGTAAGGCCAGGCAAGTTCCTGATGCACGTCAGGAATCAGGAACTTGAGGCCTCACTGCAAGGTCTCCAAGGCGGGACAGCTGGTCTCTGACCCTTCCCTGTCGATCCCGGCTGCACAAGGAAACCCCACAGCAAGCCGTCCAGAGACCCATGGATCACAACTGCATCATCAGACCTGTGAGCCATAGCCCAGCTCCTGACATAGGGGCCCTCGCAGCGCCCTGTGAGGAGGGGCTTCTGCCCAGGATCTGACCGTAAGGATCGCATTGGGCGTCTTACCACTTCCCTCTCAGGTTTTCTTGCTCCCATGCACAGTGTCCATGGACATCCCCCTGGGGAGTGAGTCCTGGGCAGGGGTATTCTTTCAGTGCCTGGAACTTCGCACCTGCTCAGAACGCCATCCATGCTGCATGTCTGCCTGTGGTGAGACAGGGCCCTGGGACTCGCCAGCCTCGGCCTGCAGAGCCCACCGTGCACTGTGTACTACTCACTCCTCTTCTGGGAGACGCCAGTGGGACACTAGGAGTAGAACTAGTGTCCTAGATTTCAGAGACCCCAATCATCAATGGCATCGTTCCAAAACACTTACTGCTACTTAGCTTGAAACATTTTCCCAAGCTTGTTTGATTGAATTTAATGGAGAAAGAAAGAGAAAGAGAAGAACTTCACAAATCAGCTTGTGTGGGAACCTACATGCTCCTGGTGTGGTTCTCCACAGGGGCAATGCCTCTACCACCTCAGTGGTGATACGCCCATGGGCGTTTCTGGTGAATTCCTCAGCAAATCAGATCACCATGTGCCAAGCCAGTGAATTCTCACCCAGTCAAAACTAAAGACAGAGAGGCCTATTAGTCTAACTCTGCTGTGGACAGAGCAGGCTCTGCCTGTAGGAATGACTCATTTTAGAGGGAAATATGCACCCTAGAACAGATGGGATGGTGGCAAGAGCATGTGAGGGCAGTGAGTGAAGGGAGCATGTGGGGCAATGGATGCCAGTCCACAGGGACACTGCATGCTGTGCATGAGAAGAAGAAATGAAAGGGGATAAAGACTTTGGAGAAATCTTGCTCCAACTTTGGGCCACATCTCAAGACACTTCCTCCTTGGAGCCCTTCTGAACATTGACCATTCCCTGAGCATCCCGTCCAGACCTGGACTCTGAGGTCCTTGTGGCCCCACTGCACTTATTCATACACTGCTTATTCACACACACTGCTTATTCATACACTGCTTATTCACACACTGCTTATTCATACACTGCTTATTCATACACTGCTTAGGTGTGTACTTCATGCCCTTCCACAGGGGCAGCCCCTTAGGCAGGGACTCTACCTTCCCACCTCTGTCATCCCAGGGGACCCTCACTCAGCACTTACCCTGTGGCAGCTCCTCAGTAATGTTGGCTGAAGTGTATAATAATTTAGAATAGTGTAAAGACGTTTTATATTTTAAAATAAGAAATCTTCAAATAGAGACACTAATAAACATTGTAAAAAGGAGTTCTGAAATATCATCACTCATTGTGGATCATATTTCTAGGTATTACCATATGCCTCCAGCCCACTCACTAAATTCTTGCACCTGTACCCCAAAGACCTCTTCCGTCCTCCTCAGTTCCAGGAATACAGAACAGAAAAAGAAAGAAAATGCGATGGTTGGAATGTGTTCCCTCCAAAATTCAGGTGTTGAAATTAAATGGCCTCTCTGATGGTATTAGGAGATGGGGTCTTTAAGAGGTGAACAGGCCACATGAGCTTCTTGACTCATAAATGACATTAAGGCCCTTATTAAAGAGGCTGCAGGCAGTGTTTGGCTCACTTTCTCTTCTTCATTCCTCGCCTGCAGAGGAGGGGCAACAAGGGCAACAAGGCAACATCTTGGCAGCACAGATCATCCCCATCAGACAGGTGAACCTAGTGGCTCCTTGATCTTTGGATGTCCTAGCCTCCAGGGCTGTGAGAAAATAAATTTCTATTTGTTAAAAATTATTCAGTCTCAGGTATTTTGCTATAACAGCACAAATGGTCTAAGACACACTGAGAGACTGGCAGCACCGCATGACGGAGAGGATCAGACGCAGCCTGACAAAGAGAGGTTCCCCTGCCCCCAGAGGCTGGAGAGCAGCGCCAGCTGGTGAGAGAGACTATGTGGCCCCTAGGGAGAATAAAGGCCTGGGAGAGCTCCAGGGGAAAGGACTTTGCACCAGGAGTACTTGGGGGCTGCAAAGAAACCAAGTCATTACCCAACAGACAAGGCTATGCTGCTGTCCAAAAACTGGCATCATCGGCCATGTGCTCACAGAGAGTCGGGTTTGAGGACACTCATCAGGGCTCTGGACCTGTCTAGCACAGCCTTCCAGTGTCCTCTCAAGGAGCCCACCATGCATCCAGATGCCCATCAGCATCCGGACCGTGCTCAGCACAGATTCCCAGGACACCCTCCCAAGAGAACAACATACTGTCCTAGGTCCTGGGAATTATTAAGTCTCGGCAATGAAGTTAAGGGACTTGGATATTTTATTAGTCCGATATCCTTGGATATTTTATATGCTATAAAGAACCATCTGAGAGTGGGTAATTTGGGGGGAAAAAAGGTTTAATTGACTCACAGTCCTGCAGGCTATACAGAAAACATGGCTGGCGAAGTCTCAGGAAACTTACAATCATGATGAAAGGTCAAAGGGAAAGCAAGCACCTTCTGCACATGGTGGCAGGAGAGAGAGAGAACAAGGGGAGAAGTGCCACACACTTTCAAACCATCAGATCTCCTGAGCGCTCAGTCACTATCATGAGAACAGCATAGAGGAAATGTGCCCCCATGAACCAATCACCTCCCATCAGGTCCCTCCTGTAATCTCATTACAATTCCACATGAGATTCGAGTGGGGACACAGAGCCCAACCATATCAGTTATCTTATTATCTCAAAGCTGTGTGAAGGGAAGCCTCAGCCAAACAAAGATGGGCCAAATGGGACAGCCTTATAGTTACACACCCTGACATCACTCTGTTATGAGAGGACTATGGAGCGGGCTCTACAGTCTGGACAGATTTCTCTACATATGAAATTTCTTCAGTGTTTATTCTATAAAGTCATACATTTTGTATACTTACATGTGTATATAATAAATATAATGTTTGTAGGGTTTTTCCCTCAAAAACTTTTGTGTAAAATTAAATCTCCAGGAAGATGCACCATTTTTATCTTGTAGCTGGAGTATCCTCTCTTCCAACTCCTCCCTCCATAGAAACATCTGTAGGGAAAGAGAATATAGAGCCCTGGAATACAGTTCAAAAGAGGCTCAAGAGAATAACTGATGTCTGGATGGGCAGCTCAGTGGGGTGTGGGTGGGCCATGCTCCTTCAAAAGCAAGATACCATTTCATCACACACCTGCTCAGCTTGTCCAAGACACTTGGTTGATCACATGAACTACGTCCATTGAAGCAATGCAGTCAATCTGCCAATTCAATCAAATAAGTCAATCAAACCCAAAATTGTTTCAAATGAATTTCTTAATGGAGCGGCTATCTGACCAAATGTATTAGATTTGTTTAAAAAATCATGGCACTGAAGAATCTTGCTTTGGACTTGTATTTTATAGCTTTAAAAATCTCATTGACATGACATTAGTTTGGTTCTCATAATATCTTCTGAGGTGGTCAGGGCATATATTGCTAACTTCTTTTTAGAGGTTAAGAAATGAGGGTAAGCCGTTGAGTAACTCTCCTAAAGTTACTACTTAGCAGAGCAGACCTGAGCCTCTGTCATCCAAATTCATCCTCCTTGGACATTCTTCACTCTCTATGGCTTTTACCCATGTAGAAATTCCCTCAGTGTGGGAACAATCCTACTGGAGTGACTCTCTGGAAAACATGTCGGGCTGTTCATGATTACAACAGTGTGGGAGACCCAAAGCGTTACAAAGAAGTTATGTGTCATGACTGTTACATATACAATGGGAGGGCCAAATTTTATCCTTTAATAACAAAGTCGAAAGAGTGTCACATCATAGAGCCAGACCCGCACCCCTGCCTACTTGCAGATGATCATGTGTAACCTTACGCCATATTTTCCATGCCCTTTTTGTGTAGCATATTGAGCTTGCAGACATGAGTCATGGCAGGACTGCGAAGTTTAGTCAAAACACGTGCCGTGGGCCTCTAGGGCTAGGAAACACAATTACAGTGTTCTGTGTGTTTTCTAGCCACCAGTGGGATGTGGGGTCAATTGAATTGCATTTCCAAACTCTTTTCTTGATTATATGCTTCCAAAATAAAGATATGGATATGGTAATGTACTGTTCCAGATCTAAGTGTAACATAAAGAATAGACACTGGTTATCCAGACTAGATACATTGCATGAAATAAATGTACAGCCCTTGGACATGTGTGAACTATCCAAACCTCACCCTAAAGTATTCTATTTGTTATGGATGACTTTTATTTCCAGTCCACCCATGTCCCACTTAAACCACTCACTTGGAGCAATCTGTCCTTACTGCATTCCTTTGTCTGACCTCTTCTCTGTCACTCAGTTGGCACTAAGCATATGGCACTTATACTGTTGTTTTACCCCACTTTGGCAGATGGTAAACGCATATGGTCTTCATTTAACTGGCGGCATAGATTACTTACCAGGGAGTAGTTCTTGAAGCCATAGCTTCTAGACACCAAATGTGTTCAGTGCTTCACAAAACCAAGAACTATTTAAATAGCAAGACTCGTTCTTGAAAAGTAGCTTAGTGACCATGTTTTATTAAATGAGCATGTCCTGGGGGAACTGTCTCTGATCTCAAACAGCTTGCCAAACATTTTCCATCTCCAGGAGGAGCTCTATGGAATTAAATTTCTCAATCTCATACGTGCAGGAATTGCAGTGTGTCCATTTCTCCAGATGGCCTAAATTCTGCACCTCTATTAAGAACATCTATTCTAGATCTTTGAACCTGGACTGCATTTTCTCTCCCACTCCCTGGTTATGGTTTAAATTACATTTTGGGGTTGATGCTTTTCAACAGCATTGAGATCCCTTGTAATCTAGAATCCAGGGATCACCTTGCTGCACTGACATCAGAAAAGTGCTGGGTGTACAGCACTTACTGTTTCTTTGTGAGGATGCTGGACAGACTGGGGGACTCAGGGACCTTCTTTCTACTCTTAGTGTCAGAAACGCAGTGCTTCTTTGGAGCAGGTATGTTGCTTTGATTTTTAGAGATTGTCTTTTTTATAATGGTTCAAATTTCATTCTTTCATTGTCCAATAGTCAATTTGGAAATAAATGTGTGTGTGTCCTCCTTTATCTCTATAGCATGCTGTGCAGTTTATAACTTTGAAAACTCACTTCGATCTTTGTGGAGTCTCCACAAAGACACCAATGGGCAAAGGCCCACTATTTGCTACCTATGTGCAAATGCTGTTTGACTGAAATCCTATGAAACCACCTACTGATTTGTGACCTTGAACATTTTACTTTACTGTCCCTAGGTTTTACATCTGCTTTATTTGCAAAATAGAATAAAGTAAAAGTGTAAAGTAGATATCACACGGGCTTGCTATGAAGAGTAAATAAACAAAAATAGCAAAAGTTCTGACCATGTTGGCAGATACATGAAATGAGTCAATGAATGTTGGAGAAACTGGATTTTAGGCAAATCATATTCCCTTTTTTCCTTTTGTTTGCTTCTACTTCTCTTGGTTTCTCCATTTATGTATTTATTTCTCTTGTTTTTGCTTTCCTTGAATCACTGATCCAAGTGGCCTTCCTGTACCTGCTGTTAAGGACACAGGCATTAAACACACACACACACTCTCAGATCTCAAGTACCTCAAGGATATGAAAATGTGTAATTACAATACAGTATGAGAGTGAGTTTTGCATTCATCTGATAGCAAATACATGGGCACAAAATAGCAGTGGGAAAGAAAAGGAAATGATTACCTCTTTCTGAGGGTGGAGTCGATCAGAGAAGTTCTCATAAGGGAATTGATGCTTTTTCTGGAACTTAAGCATAAACGAAGATTCCTGGGTATGCAGAGGAAACAGGACAGGCATAGGTGTGGAGATACTGAAGAGCATGGGGTCCCAGGGAAGCTGAGTGGCTCATGTTGCTAGTGCAAGGAGGCCAGCAGGCCAGGCACACAAGGCTGGGAGGCAGGCAGGGAGTCAGCTCTGAGGGTCTCTCTGGACATCTGAAAAAGTGAACCTCTACACTGAAAATGAACCAACACTCAAAAAGGACCAACACGACCTGTTTATAAGACAAGGCTGAATTCATTATTCAGGAAAGGCACCATTATAAAGGAAGGCACCATCTCTGCAAAGCTTTGGATCTTAGAAATAGGAAAATAAGTTCAGAATTTGTTGAGGTGAAAATTTGGCTTAAGGCAGGCCTTTCACCACAGGAAATTGGTGAAGATTGAATAAGAATCCCAATACAATAGTCATGGATTTGTGGGAATCACAAGGTGAGGACTTTGAGGTGAAAGACTGAAAGCATCTCAGGACTCCAAATGGTGCAGTACATTGAAGAGTTGGCGGATTTTAAGGAAGTTCCTGTTATGAGTAATCACACCATTTGTGTGGGCGGAACAGTCCTGCAAAGGTAAAGAAGGGACAGTGACGCTGTGAAAACAGCAAAGTCACAGTAATGTAAACACAAAGGGGCGGCTTTGTCCTCAGTGTCCAGGCAGTCCAGGCAGTATGTGGGGTAGACAATTTTGGTTCTCATGACATTGACCTTTATATGCCTAAGAAATTTCTTCTCATATATATGCTACCCAATCTTTCTGAAAATACCAACATCTGGGGCAATGAAGAGGAAAAATTCAGTTTGACCTGTGCTAAGTTGCATACCCAAACAGAATGGCTCTTTAAAAATGTAAAAGATATTAAAGGTATTTAAGTTATGTAATTTATAGTTATCTTATTTGTGTTTTCAAATGCAAAAAAATGTCAAAAATGTTTAATTTGAGGCTATAAACTAAATGTAAACTTTTGTACAATACGGGATTAAACAAACCACTTGCAAAATTATCTGAAAGGACAATGAAAATCTTAGTCTATCTGGGTATTCCCAGAACATACAGATATGGCAGGAGTATAGAAAAAGAATCTACGTTTTTCATTTTTCACTTCTTCAGTGTTTTTATGTCACACTCAGTCTTACGAAAGAAAAAAAGCATTATTACAAATCAACTAAGTTAGAGTTCAGTTACAGATAGATAAATCTATAAAAAGGTTTATTTGTGGTAGACTTATTAATGATATATTTCCTTATATCATTTTGTTCTGCTAAGATTTGTCATGCTTTACTTAACCAAGAAGTTGCCAAGCACAGTAAATTGAACACAAAGATCTCAAAACTTAGCATGGGACCCAGTTAGCTTTAGATATAAGATGTATAGCACAGTTGCTGACATTTTAAACATATTTCCCAAATCAGACAGCAATGCAACAAAGACTACGTCTAGCATGGTGCACCATAGCATGAACTGTAGTATAGGAAACACTGCTCAGCATTTGGAGACTATTGGCTTAATGTAAGAAGTTACCTCTCAAGCTTCAGTTTCCTCATCTGTAAAAAGTGGATGATGATACTATTTGTGCATTACCTTGACTTCTTGCCTTGAGTCACTGTGTAATCACAGGAGAGGATCAAGGAAGACAGCAGGAGAGGCAGGAGCAGAACAAAAGCTATGGAGATCCATTTAGCCCCAGACCTGGACTCTAGGGAATGGAAAAAAGGACTGCATGCAATCTAAGCCTAAATGATCAAGGGCTTGTGCAAATTCAAGGAGAATCTGGATTGTCACTCGTGTCTGTCTTACTCAGTTTTGTGCTGTAGTAACAGAATATATGAGACTGGGTAATTTGTAACGAATATGAATTTATTGGCTCACAGTTCAGGAGGCTGAGAAGTCCAGGATCAAGATACTGGCATCTGGTGAGGGCCTTCTTTCTGTGTCCTCACTAAGTGAAAAGCAAGAGGGAAGAGAGAGGGCCAGAAAGGAAGAGAAAAGGGTGCCAAATTTGCCCTTTTATAACAAACCCACTCCTGTGATAACAGCAGTAATCCATTCATGAGGGTGGAACCCTCATGGCATAATTACTTCTCAAGGAACCCACCTCCTAATACCATAACATTGGCAATTATATTTCAACATGAGTTTTGGAGGTGACAAGCATTCAAGCCATAGCAATATTGATACAGTTTGGCGATGTTCCCACCCAAATCTCACCTTGAATTCCTATGTGTTCTAAGAGGACCTGGTAGGAAGTAATTAATTCATGGGGTCAGGCCTTTCCCATGCTTTTCTCATGCTAGTGAATAAGTCTCATGAGACCTGATGGTCTTTAATATGGGAGTTTCCCTACACAAGCTTTCTGTTTGCCTGCCACCATCCATGTAGGATGTGACTTGCTCCTCCTTCCCTTCTGCCATGATTGTGAGGCTTCCCCAGCCATGCAGAACTGTGAGTTCTCCATCAAACCTCTTTCCTTTATAAATTGCCCAGTCTCAGGCATGTCTTTATTAGCAGTGTTAAAACGAACTGATACAGTAAATTGGTACCACTAGAATAGGGTGCTGCTGAAAAGATACCCAAAAATGTGGAAGTGACTTTCGAACTGGGTAACAAGCAGGGGTTGGAACAGTTTGGAGGGCTCAGAAGAAGAAAGGAAAATGTGGGAAAGTCTGGAACTTCCTAGAGACTTGTTGAATGGCTTTGCCCAAAATGCTGATAGCGATATGGACAATAAAGTCCAGGCTGAGGTGGTCTCAAATGTAAATAAGGAACTTGTTGGAAACTGGAGCAAAGGTGACTCTCAATATGTGTTATCAAAGAGACTAGTGGCATTTTGCCCCTAGCCTACAGATTCCTGGAACCTTGAACTTGAGAGAGATGATTTAGGGTATCTGGCAGAAGAAATTTCTAAGCAGCAAAGCATTCAAGAGGTGACTTGGGTGCTGTTAAAGGCATTCAGTTTTAAAAGGGAAACAGAGCATAAAAGTTCAGAAAATTTGCAGCCTGATAATGCAATGGAAAAGAAAATCCCGTTTTCTGAGGAGAAATTCAAGCCAGCTGCAGAAATTTCCATAAGTAACAAGGAGTCAAATGTTAATCACCAAGACAATGAGGAAAATGTCTCCAGAGCATGTCAGAGATCTTTGTGGCCATCACAGGCCCAGATGTTTAGTAGGAAAAAATGGTTTTGTGGGCCAAGCCCAGGGTCCCTCTGCTGTATGCAGTCTAGAGACCTGGTGCCCTGCATTCCAGCTACTCGAGCCATGACTAAAAGGGGCCAAAGTACAGCTTGGGCTGTTGCTTCAGAGGGTGAAAGTCCCAAGTCTTGGCAGCTTCCACATGGTGTTGAGCCTACAGGTGCACAGAAGTCAAGAACTGAGGTTTGGGAACCTCCACCTAGATTTCAGAGGATGTAATCTAGGATGCCTGGATGCTCAGGCAGATGTTTACTGCAGGGGTGGACCCCTCATAGAAAACTTCTGTTAGGGCAGTGCAGAAGCAAAATGTAGGGTCAGAGCCCCCACACGAAGTCCCTACTGGGGCACTGCCTAGTGGAGCTGTGAGAAAAGGGCTAGTGTCATCTAGATACCAGGATGGTAGATCCACTGAGAGCTTGCACTATGCACCTGGAAAAGCCACAGACACTCAACATCAGCCTGTGAAAGTAGCCAGGGAAGGGTCTATACCCTGCAAAGCCACAGGGGGAGAGCTGCCCAAGGCTGTGGGAACCCACTTCCTGTAGTGGCAAAGGAGATAATTTTGCAGCTGTAAGACTGCATTGGATTTCGGACTTGCCTGCGGCCTGTAGCCCCTTCATTTTGGCCAATTTCTCCTGTTTGGAATGGCTGTATTTACCCAATACCTGTACCCCCATTGTATCTAGGAAGCAACTAACTTGCTTTTGATTTTACTGGCTCATAGGTGGAAGGGACTTGTCTCAGATGAGACTTTGGACTATGGACTTTTGAGTTAATGCTGAAATGAGTTAAAATTTTGGGGGACTGTTGGGAAGGCATGATTGGTTTTGAAATATGAGGACATGAGATTTGGGAGGGGCCAAGGGTGGAATTATATGGTTTGACTCTGTCCCCACCCAAATCTTATCTTGAATTCCCACATGCTGTGAGAGGGACCTACCGGAAGGTAATTAAATCATGAGGGCAGGTCTTTCTCATGATAGTGAATAAGTCTCATGAGATCTGATGGTTTTTAAAACAGGAGTTTCCTTACACAAGTTCTCTGTTTGCCTGCCGCCATCCATGTAAGATGTGACTTGCTCCTCCTTGCTTTCTGCCATGATTGTGAGGCTTCCCCAGCCACGTGGAGCTGTCAGTTCTCCATTAAATTTATTTCCTTTGTAAACTGCCCAGTCTCGGGTTTGTCTTTTTCAGCAGCGTGAAAGCAGACTAATACAAATATCTAAGGATTTGATCTTGTAAGAGGGCAGCAATAATTCTTCCTGGTCTTTGTGTCATCCTTACATGATGAAAATAAATCTCAGCTAATCAATAATTGGATAAGAATTCATTTACTTTCTCTCTCCACAATACTTAAGCACCCAGTCCTGTGAAAAACTGGGATATTTTTCTTCCTGCACAGCTCCAGCTGAAGTCCTTGAAATGATTTTCATTGACTTTCATGATCTAACTTGGTTCATGGAGCCATCTGGAATCCAGTTACTGTGGAGAAAGAAACAGAATAAAAATACTCTTTGACTTACAGTGGGGTTTTGTCCTGATAAACCCATAATAAGTTGAAAATATTATAAGTCAAAAATGAATTGAATACACTTAAACTACCAAACATCATAGCTTAGCCTAACCTACCTTAAACATGTTCAAAACACATTAGCCCACAATGGAGAAAATTATCTAACATAAACCCCATTTTATAACAAAATGTTGAATATCTTTAACTTATTGAAATGATTTATTTATCAAATACTGTAATTTATTGAATACTGTACTAAAAGTGAAAAACAGAAAGTCCATATGGGTAATCAAATGATTTCTATTGAATGAGAATCACTTTCAGGCCATCATAAAGAGGAAAAATTGTAAGTCAAACCATTGTTAAGTCAGGGACCATCTATAGACCAGATTACTTCAGTCTAGGTGACACCCCTGCCCCCAACCCAGGTTTCAGCTGTATAATACACTTTATTTCAAATAAAAGGATAAGTATTGGTTTCCAAATTTGGGTGCTGGTGCTATGGGGTAACCCATGATGTGAAGTAAAAAGTAACAAAGGTTTGCTGCAGTTTCCCTCCTTGAAGAGGCTCTGCCAGAGGCCGGGCAAAGATGGTTTTCACATGAAATCAACTTCAGGTTGCAGAAGGCTTCCTTGACTGTGGGAATGACATTGAAAAGACTGACTTTCTTTCTGAAGCTCTGTAGAGAGGGTGGTTAACCCCAAGATGTGAGAGATAAAGCAATAGAAATGCCTAACACATTACAGATATTATTAGAAATTACTATGTAGAAATTACTATTAACATGCCTGACACTCCAACAAAGGACTTGACAAAAGCTCCTGGATTTGCTATAAGGAAAAGTTCTATGTCAGAGCCCATCCCGACACCAGGGAGCCCAACATAGCAAAAACATGCAGAAGCAAGCCCACTGGTCCTGAAGGCCTGGGTGGTGTGAAGAGAGGGGGATTCTGCCTGGCTAGGCACCAAACTCTGATCTCTGTTCATGGGATACCTGGCAATATGGTCTGCATTTGTATCCCTGTCCAAATCTCATGTTGAATTGTAATCCCCAACATTGGAGGAGGGGCCCCGGGGGGAGGTGATTGGATCATGAGGGCAGATTTCCCCCTCGCTGTTCTCAAGATAGCGAGTGATTTCTCATGAGATCTGGTTGTTAAAAAAGTTTGTAGCACCTCCGTCTTCTCCTTCTTCCTCCTGCTTCAGTCATGTACGATCTACCTGCTTCCTCTTTACCTTCCGCCATGATTATGATTATAAGCTTCCTGAGGCCTCCCCAGCCATGCTTCCTGTACAGTGTGTCAACTATGAGCCAATTAAACTTCTTTTCTTTATCAATTACCCTTCTCAAGTAGTTCTTTATAGCAATGTGAGAACAGACTAATAAGTGGTTTATAGGACACTAAGATCTAAGAGTTTGTGGACATTTTAGGGCCGAAACAACATCCTACAGAACTACATACCCTTTACAAGTTTGCAACACCTTTGCATTGCTCAGAAAGCTGCAGACTTTCTGCAGACGTACAAGAGAACTCAGAGGCCCAGAGTCAGAGACAGCAGGATCACCCTATAATTGCGTGCACACTGAGATATCTATCATCATTACAGAGGTGCAGCTTCTGCTGTAGATTTCTCCAGATACAGGCAGAGGCCCCAGCAGGCAAAGCAGCAGGGCCCATGAGTTGAGTTTTAGTTTTTATACTAGAATTCTCCATCTGTACTTTAGGTTCAGATGGGGAGTAGACATTTAGGGAGTTGGTAGGTGAGAGTAATGGCCCACGTTTTATCATTATCTTTGCCTACTTTTGTGACCAGTTACTATGTAGCAGACACTGTGCTCGTCCCCTGTATCTGTTACCACAAATAATTGTGAAAACTGCCTGGAACATAACATTATTATTCTCTCTGTTTCACGGATGAAATATCTCTGAGGCTTAGAGACAAGAGTAACTGCTCATTGCTGTGCGGACAGAGGCAAAGCCTCCTGAGCTCTACTCTGCTTCTTTTCTGTTTCCTCTCAGAAGGCAGGGAGGTGTTTAACCTCCCACTTGCTAACTATCAGGTAAAACTCTCGATTTGGAAGAAAGTAAGAGGCAGCCCCTAGTGCCCATGGGTGGCAAGTGGCCTCTGGTGAGGTGGTGGCATCAACATTGTGAAGAAATAGAGGAAGGGAGATGCAGAGTGTCTCAGATTGCTTTCCATGTGCTGGGTCTTACCCTGAGCTCTTTCCTCTCCATCACTGCAGAACCATATCATCATCTCCAACTTAATGGATGAGGAAATCAAGGCTCAAAGAGGCAGAGTATTGGCCCTGGAGTTTGGATCCAAACCCAATCTATCTTTCCTAAAACCCATCATGGTTTTTGTTTGTTTGCCTTTTGCTATATTCAGTCCATACCCGTTGGACTGACGGGCTGTTCCTCTCGAGACACCGAGTTCCCTGTACCTCCCTGTGGTCACCAATGTGATGTTGCAAGACAGAGCTCCAGGAATAGGCTGCCCAGCAGGGACAGCCCTTTCTAGGTCAGCCACTCCCGAAAGACCTGCCCAAGGGCTTCCTGTCCCATGGCCATAAAGAGTGTCAGGTGCAGCCAACTTCACCACAAGGTTTGCACCTAAAGGTGAGCCTTGCTGAACCAGCAGGGTGAGATTTCATCAAACAGCTGCTCAGGTTTCAACAGCAGCATGGCTGGGCCTTGCACTAGTGGGCTGCCTTAGCTACATGGAGGGCAGCTGGCTCTGCCTTCTAACTGCATGGCCACACTCCTGGGGACTGTTCCCCAGACTAGTGCCAGAGGTGCTGCCATGAGGGGTCAGGACTCTCAGGTAAGTGAGAGGTGGGCCTCTGATTAGCTTTCCCTCTAACCAGACTGTTGTATGATTACATCTGGGAGCTTGTCCATACTGCTATGCAGGGCAGCTCATTCCAAACAGAGCCAGTTAATCCTCCCTGGAACTGGTTGCAGGAGGCAAGTTCATTTTAGCCAAAGTGTTCAGCCAAGAGGAAAAGCTGGGAGTGGAGGACAGGACAGGAAACTGAGTCATGCCCAACACGCAGCAGGTGGGCACTGCAACTAACCATTGCTCATTATTCAGGGTTGCCAAACCCTTGTCCAGCTCCACTAAGAAGTTTTCATAAAGCTGCCAGCAAGTATGACATGGCCTTATTAATATGGAGACAAATACCTTTCAGCCTGGTTTGCCAGAGGTGATCAGGATACGACCAGAGGCCCACAGAGAGCCCACGGAAGAGCAATCTTGGAATTTTCAAGGATGAAATCTAACGTTTATTGAGCATTTGTTATGTGCCAAGCATTCTTCTGAGCATTTCATGTATATTCATGTATTTTGTCCTAGTGGAGCTGTGAACTCAGCCTGTTATTTTTAATCCATTTACAGCTGTGGGTATGGAAGCACAGAAGATAAGGTAACTCATGCAAACAAAAATGTTTATAAAGAGCAGAGCCCAGATTGGAACCCAGGCATTTTCCTAACTCTATTGAAAAAAACAGAAACAGAAAGTTGCATAAACAGCATTTTTATGTGGGGAAGGGTAAGGATGGCTATGTGGTGTTGATAATTGATAAGTGAGAAATTGAGAGTGTGTTCTATCCTTGTGCAATCGGTGTTTCTCTAGTCTGACACCGCTCAATTCTCTGATCAAGGCACTTATTAGCCAGTGGGGGAGTCTGTGGGGAGGGGGTCACAGAACTGGGTAGTTTGGGGTGGAGTCAGGGAGTTGCTATTGTTAGTCACCCCTAGTGCATTGGGGAAAGGCTTGGCACACACTAAACTCTGAGGTTGACACTGAGCACAAGATGCCACACCAAAGAGCAGACAACGGCTGCTGGAAACAAGGAAAATCACCAACCCCATTCACTGCTTTCCTAGGCCTGCCATACAAATTACCACATCTGCACAGCTCTGGAAGCCGGAAGTCCAAAGTCATTGCATCAGCAAGGCCTTGATCCCTACAAAGACTCTAGCAGGGAATCCTTCCTTGCCTCTTCCAGCTTCTGGTGGCCCCAGGAGCTTGGCTTATGGCCACATTACTCCAGTCCCTGTCTCCGTCTTCGCATAGCCATCTTCTGTCTTTGTATCTGTTTTTCTTAAAAGGGCACGAGTCACTGGAGTAAGGACCCACCCTAAACCAGGATGCCCCCATCCTAATTTATCACCTTTGCAAAGACTATTTTCAAATCAGATCACGTTCTGAAGTTCTAGGTGGACAGGAATTTTGGGGAGACATCATTGAACCCAGGATGACCATGCATGTGGCAATCTCTGCACTTAGTGAGATCAGCACCGGAGAACTTGGGAGAGACAGGTGGTGATTTGAAGGGCAAATGTGTCCCTTGGAGGCTTCACTCCTCCCTTCAAGGGATGTCCCAAAGTTGTAATCCTGGAAGGCTGTGAGCCAGGAGAATAGTTACTCGAGAAGGGACAGAACTGGGATTTGGAGACTGAGGAACTCGGCTGCCAAGAGCCCTTTTTTTCAGCCCCAGGAAGTTTATTCCCAAACTCCCCAGTCACAGCTGTGGCCTCACAGGCTCTCAGCTAAGGATGTGCACAGATTTCCAGGGCCACTGCTCTGACCTCCAGCACTGAGGCTGTCTCCACCTGGGGGGTGGGAGAGGCACAGTTGAGTGAGAAACATGCTTAAAGGGGCAAACGTACCAAATATAAAATGTCCCACAAGAATCGAGGACATAGCAACATACATGCAATTAATGATACTTTCTAAGGATGGTGTTCCATGCCTAAATATGCAACATTTTAACAACAATTTGCCCATCCCACCCAAATGTCTCCATGATGGGAATTTTGACAGTGTGTTAGTTTAATTTCCACTACCCAAAGATAAAAGACCCATGAAAAGGAAATGAAAAAAGCGAAATGGCTAGAAAGAGCATGGAAAGCCATAACCACCAAGTTGTAAATCAGTAAAACAACTTGTTAGTCATGGAAACACAGAACTATGTGACTTCTATAATGTGCTCACTTCTTTCATTTAATAAATATTTTCTGGCACAAGTAACAACATTGTAATCTTTCATTAGAGAAATATGTCAATGTTCTACTAACACTCCAAGTCCTATAAAAAAAGTTTTAAATTCCAGTTTTGTGGAAATTATTAATTTTTTTCTATAAATGTAAAACAATGAGTGAATTCATTCGATGTAATTTTCTTTCCATTCCAAAAAAGTACCTAAACGTCACAAAAATAAAGTTGGGGCCAATGTTGTCAATGAAGAGAAATGAAAACACTATGGAAATTGTCCATCATTAGAAGGTTAAACTCTGTGAATCCTGCGTCCTCCTGCCTGGACCCTAGGGTCCTCTTTCTGGGATCTTCACCCTCATTTTCCGTCCTCATTCCTGGGTGCCCCTCTCCTCGGCCATGCTTGGAACTTCCTCTTTCCAAGCACTCCTGCCTTCATTTTCATCCTTCCTTCTCTCTGGACTCCTATTTCCCCTCCATTCCCCATCTATCCCTGTCCATTCCTCCAGCAACCACCTTTGCTGGTCACCTGTCCCATCTTCGAGGTGGAATCTTCCATGCCCTTCTCTGAAGATTCACAGTCGCTGCTCCTGCCACTCTGAATTCTCACCCCCTCCCGTGCTTGCCCTTCCTGAGAGTGTGAACTTACCAAAGCTCATGTTTCTCGTGTGTCTGTCCCCGCTGCAAAGTACAGGGCAGGTGCCCGATCAGGGCTTGCTGGATGGCTTCGGAGTGTCCCGCTACAGCTCAGACTACACCCAGAACATTCTGGCACATTTCCAGTCAAACCAATTCCGCACAGCCTTTCCCCTGGCTGCCTTCACGCTCTCTGCCTCCTCCCGTGAACATCCCCACCTTAGCAAAGCCCTGCCTTGTCTTCAAAGCCGGGTTCAGATGTCAGGCTGCTTCCCAAGAGACATCTCCCTCCTCACTGTGATTTTTACTAGGGCTGCCATAGCACCGTACACAAGCCAGAACCTTAAACAACAGAAGTACAATGTCTCACAGCTCTGGAGGCCAGAATCCTGAGATCAGGGTGTCCACAAGGCTGCTTCCTTTGAGGCTCTGAGGGAGCAGTCTGTCCCCAGCCTCACTCCCTAGCTTGTGGGTGGCCACCTTCTCCCTGTGTCTCCTCAAACCCTCTTCCCTCTGTGCATGTTTGTGTTCAAATCTTCTCTTATAAGGACACCAGTCATATGGGATTAGGATCCACCCTAATGACCTCATTTTAACTTAACTGACTTCTCTAAAGACCCTGTCTCCAAATAGAGTCACATTCAGAGATCCTGGGAGTTAGGACTTCAGCCTACGGATTTAGGGAAGGGACACAATCCAACTTCTAATAGCCACCTCATGCCTCTTTCACCATTGAGACCTACAGTCCCCATACCTGGGTCCGTCTGTTAGACGTATCTAAACACCTTGGTAAGACCCTTTGTCCCTGCCCAGAGGGAACCACACCCTGGGTTTAGTGAGTATCCCACCCCCAGATTTTCTTCCAGGCTTCTCACTTCTCCTTTTGGTTTCAAAATTGGATCTAAAGTTCCTCTACGTGATATCCAGAATATTTGTCCTGGCAAGCTCCAGCCTTTACATTTATGAAATATTGGGAATATTACCTCAAAAGCAAGGCTACCTGGACCTGGTTTCTGGCCATTTCCCATGAACAGAAGGCCAAAGGCCTGCAGTAAAAAATGCCTAGTGGGTTGAGACTTTCTGGGGAGAGGTCCAAAAGGCAACTATTTAGGAATTCTTTTCACGTATTTTTTCTTAACTGAGTAGGATCGTACAGAATCAACTCACTAAAAAAGAATTGTCATAAAATCTCACACCATTGACTTGTAAATGGAATTGAATGTGTAGAGTCTACGTAATGACACCATCAAACAGGAAAGAACTATCACACTCGCATAACGGATGAGAAGCAGCATGAGCACGGCAGGCGAGCCTCCCAGGGGCATTGGCGTTATTCCACTCACTGCATTTTTATCTCCAGTTTCTCTAATTTTTGTTATTTTTTTCCTCGGGTCTCAAGACAAGAGCAGAAAGACTTTTTTTCTCTCCTAACGAATCACCTCATACAGAAGTCAATAATATAAATACTTACGTGGCTGGGGTCAGTGCCTGGGCTTTATTAAAACTGATTTTTCAAAATGTATTTCCATTGTTACTGCAGCTACAAGGAAACCCTCCAATCAGACACTTTGCATCCTAACATCAATGCCTGCGTGGTACAAGCCCTAAAAATGGAAAACGAAGTGAGGGAGGCGGAGGGGAGATGCTGTGGGCTTCCCGGGATGAGTCCTGCAGGGCCGGTTTCCTTGGGGGCAGCAAGCCCCAGGGGAATTCTCCCTCACTTCCTTTCCAGGAGATTCCCCCAAGCTCCCACACGCACCTCCACGGCTCCTGGATCAAGCTCTGACTCTGCTCGGCCTCATGGTTGCTGGCTACGTAAAATAATCAAAGATGCCCTCGGTGGGAGTCATGCACCCCCCCACCTGTGGCTGAAGGCCAGTCCACACACTGGAGTCTCAGCACACAGGCAGGACGCTGTGGGTTCGGTTGCCAGGAGCATCTGTTCAGAGAGTGGACACAGTACAGGCCTCATCCCGCATCACACTGTCCTGCCCTGTCAATCACACCCAGTCCTCTCAGGGCCAGAGCCTGGTTTTCTGCAGAAAAAATTAGAGAGTCCACTGGCTAGTTTCTGGGCTGGGCGACCTGGCCTGTGTCAAGCACAGCCCCCTCTCTGCATGCTTCTCCTACCCCTCCTCTTAAATTATTGAGGTTCCTATGATGTGCAAGCTGGGGAACCTGGTTAAGTTATGTGCTCTGGACTTGTTAAGTACGACTAGCTTAGGGAAGGACTAAGCCTGTGCTCTGATGGTGTGGGATCAGCACTCAAATTGCGCAAAACACCAGCCCCTGCGAACTAAGGAAGATCCATAGAGGAAGTCATCTCTTCCCCATGGAAACCAGTGCTTAGTGGGTTTCTAATGTTCACATCACCAGCTGATAGAGAAGAGAGGTATGAGCGTGCGCGGGAATGGCCATGAAAACAAACTCCAAAGAAATACTGCCAGCAGCAAGAATCTCTAACCACATGGATCGCATAAAACCAGGGAGGAACGCAAGGAAGGAAAGTGTGTAAGGAACAGCAAAGGAGGAAGGCTCAGTCACAAATCTCTCTTTCACACACACACACACACACACCCTGCAAGGGATAATATAATACCCCAATGTATAACCTGCAGACACACTGAGATCAGTCCTTCCTTCCTGCCTTCTCATTCCTAACCATTCTGGTCAGTCTTCCATTTAGCTTAGCTGGCCTTTTCATTATATTCATGCTTTGAACCTTTCTTTATGTGTCAGGATTTAGGGATATGGTATTCTTTTGTAATTTTCCAACAAGTTGCGAGGGGGAAAAAAGCATACATACCATAAAAAGAACTTGCAAAGTGAACATTTTTCTTTGTACCCACAATAATCTTTTATTTCTTTTTTTTTTTCTTTTGAGATGGAGTCTCACTCTGTCGCCCAGGCTGCAGTGTAGTGACACAATCTTGGCTCACTGCAAACTCCGCCTCCCGTGTTCATGCCATTCTCCGGCCTCAGCCTCCCAAGTAGCTGGGATCACAGGCGCCCGCCACCTCACCCGTCTAATTTTTGTATTTTTAGTAAGATGGGGTTTCACCGTGTTAGCCAGGATGGTCTCGATCTCCTGACCTCGCGATCCGCCCGCCTCGGCCTCTCAAAGTGCTGGGATTACAGGTGTAAGCCACTGTGCCCGGCCTCTTTTATTTCTATTATAAAGGCAACACTTTTTTGTGCAAAATTTGGAAAATACAGAAAATATAAAGAAGGTAAAAACCATCCACAATTCTTCCTCCCAGAAATAACCGTAGTTGTATTCTAGAAAATGTATTTGTATGTTTATTATAGTTGATCCAAAAGAACAATCGAGGTAAACATGAATACAATTTTATTGTATGAAGGTGGTTTCACACTGTATGTACTACTGCATATTGTTTTATTTAATGTTATGTTGTGAGAACTTTAATATGGTACTAAGTAGTCTTTGAAAGCATAATTTTTAATAGCTACAAAACATTTTTAATGAGTGTATCACAATTTCTTTTCCCATTTCTCTATTCTTGGGTCTTCAGAAGGTTCCTAATTTTCTCTTGTGAACAGCTCCAATGACTCCCTCTGTACATACATTTTTGAGCACATTTCTGATCATTTCTTCAGGATATTTTCTTAGGCATGAAATTGTTGATCTAAAGAGAGTAAACCTTCCTACGCTGTCTCCTCTCCCACCTGTATGAAAACATCCATTTCACATAATTGCCAAAAATGGAAACAATCCAATTGTCCACTCAAGTAGAATAAACAAACAAGATGCAGTGTGTCTACAGGGCACAGCATTATTCAGCAATCTAAAGGAACGAAGTTTTCACACCTATTACAACAGGGATGAACCTTAGGATTGTATGCTAAGTAAAAGAAGCCAAACACAAAGGCCACATGTTGCCTGATTCCATTTATGCAAATTGTTTTGAATAGGGACATCTATAAAGATAGAAAGTAGATGAGTAGTTACCAGGGCTGGGGTGGTATCAGTGACTGAATATGGGGATTTTTTTTTTTTTTTTTTTTTTTTTTGCTGTGATGGAGACATTCTAAAGCTAGATCGTGGTGATGGTTGCACAATTTTGTAAATTTACTAAAAATCATTGTATTGTACACTTAAAATGAGAGAGTTTTGTGGCATGTAAATTAGACCTCAATACAACTTTCAAAGTCATTTTCACTACTGATTGTTTCAGATTATTTTAGGATCATTCATTGAATTTTCCAAAATCACTATTCCACTAAAATTTGAGGAAGACTTATATTTACACTAATAATTTAGTATCAAGAGAAACAATATGCATTCTTATTTCTTAAACTGTCTTTATGTTACTAGAGTCACATTCTTCATTTTTATTAGCTAAGTCCTTTCTTAAGGTGAGACCACTCACTTTCTTTTGATTAATGTAATTTTTGCCATAAATATTTCCAGCCTATTATTACAGCGTAGAGAAAAATATTTTTATATTTATTTAACCTTCTATCACTTTGCTTAATTTAACTCTTTTAGATTCATTTGGTATTAGAAGCATATTCTACATTTGTAGAAACTTCAATTGCTACAAACTTCAAATTTCTACAATTGTAGAAACTTCAAAGAGTTATTAGGTCTCTTTCTAATAATAATTCTTCTTTCCCCTACACTGGCCAGACTTCCAGCATTAATTAGGAGGATGATGTTGATAACAAATAAAATTGCCTTATTCCTGATTATAATGAGAATTTTTCCAGCGTGTCACCACTAAGTATAATGTTGACTTTTGTTTCTTTTTAACCTTTTTATTTTGAAATAACTATACATTCACAGGAAGTTGCAAAAATAGTACACAGAGATCCTGTGAATCCTCTGCCCAGTTCGCCCTGTTGGCTACATCTTATGTAGCTACCCTACAATTTCAAAGCCAGGAAACTGGTACAGATTCAGTACGCAAATAGTTTTGTGTCGTTGGTGGTATGTGTAGATTTCTGTAACCACCAATGCAGACAAGATATGTAACTGCTCCATCATCACAAAGATATCCTTCATGCTTCCCTTTAAAGTCAAGCCATCCAGCCCCACCACCTCTCAACACTGGCAATCACTGATCTGATCTCCACCTCTTTAATTTGGCTGTTTCAAGAATGTTCTATAAATCATATAGTATGTGACCTTTAGAGATTGGCTTGTTTACTCGCCCCAATTCCTTTGCCATGCGTGCAAGTTGTTGTATATGTAAGTAGTTTGTTTTCCCTTATTGCTGTATTATTCTCTGGTATGGACGTACCATAGTTTGTTTAATCATGTACCTATTGTTGGTAATTTTAGTGTTTTTAGCTATTGCAAATAAACTTGCTATAAACAACCACTGCAGATTTTTGTGTAGGTATAAGATTTCATTTCTCTGAGATAATCGCCCAGGAGTATGATTGCTAGGAAATATAATAAGTATATGTTTCGTTTCTTAAGAAACTGTCGAACTGCTTTCCAGACTGGCTGTACCACTTGACATTGCACAGCAATATGCAATGAATCTAGTTTCTTTGCATCCTTGCCAGCATTTGGTGTTGCCGTTCTGTTTTATTTTACTTGTTCTAATACGTACGTAGTGATTTCTCATTGTGGTCTTAATTTGCATTTCTTTAATAGCTAATGATGTTGGAAATCTTTTCAAGTACTTATTTGCCCCAGGTACACTCTGTTTAGTAAATGTCTCTTCATGTCTTTTCCACATTTTCTAATTGGATTGCTTGATTTTTACTGTTGCATTCTGAGAGTCCTTTATGTATTCTGGATGTGAGTCCTTTCTCAGACATGTGATTTGCAAATATTTTCTCCCTGTCTGTAGCTTGTCTTTTGATCCTCCTAAGAGGGTCTTTCGCAGAGCAAACCTTTTTGATCTTGATGAAGTCCAATTTATGGACGTTTTCCTTTTACGGATTGTGCTTTTGGTGCCATGTTTAAGAATTCTGCATCAAGTCTTAATCTTGAAAATTTTGAATTGTGCCTTTCTAAAATTTTAGTTTTATTTTTACATTTAAATATTTTCTCTATTTTGAGTTAATTTTTGTATAAGGTGTGAGGCTCAGGCTGAAGTTTACTTTTTGCCTATGGAAATCCAGTTTTTCCAGTAACATTTGTTGAAAGTGATTCCTCCATTGAACTGCTTTTACGTCTTAGTCAAAAATCAGCTGGGCATATGTTTAGGGGTATTTCTTTTTCTCTGTTCTGTTCCCCTGATCTATGTGTCCATCCTTCCATCAGCACTACACAGTTTAGGTTACTGTCACTATATAAGAAGTATTGAATTCAGGTAGAGTGACCCTTTGAAATGTATTCTTTGTATTCAACCTTGTTTTTGCTATTCTAGTAACATTGTTTTGCTATTCAACATTGTTTTGCTATTTGTTTGCCTTTCCAAACAAATTTCGGAATAATCTTGTCTCTACAAAAAAAATCTTGCTTGGCTTTTAATGTAAATTTTATGAAGCCTATACATCAATTTAGTCAATACATCAATTGACTTCTTTACTACGTCGTCTTCTAATCCATGAACACAGTATCTCTCTCTCTTTCGATCTTCTTTGGTTTCTTTCATCAATGTTTTGTAGTTTTCAGAATACAAGCTTGTGCTAATTTTTTTTTACATTTATGACTAAGTATTTCATTTGTATTAAGAAACTATAAAAGGAATTATATTTTTAATTTTGCCTTTCAAGTATGTATTGCTAGTATACATAAATACAGTTGATCTTTGTCTGTTGATCTTGTATCCTGAAACCTTGTTGAACTCACTGCATATGATTGCAATTATTTTAAATTTGCTTTGGATTTTCACGGCCCATCTTGCTCTATGTTCTAAAGGCCTTGGAAAAGAACGTGTACTCCGCTGGTTTGGGGTGAATTATTTCATAAATATAAATTAGGTCTTGTTGGTTAGTGGTATTCTTGAGTTCTTTTATATGCTTGCTGGTTTCCTGTTCTTCTACTTTCTGTCTCTATCACCTGGACTACTCTAGGTACCTCATATAAATGGAATCAGACAGTGTGTTTCCCTTTGTGACTGGCTTATTTCACATAGCATGACATCCTCAAGATTCATTCACATTGAAGCAAGTGTCAGAATTGTCTTCATTTTTAGGGCTGGATAATATTCCACTGACTTGATTAGATTTTGGTGTTTTAGGGTTTTGTCTTTCTTTTTTTTTTTTGGTAGAACTTCAGCAGCATAATGGAAGACGTGGAGTTGGCAGTGATCTCCATTCCAACCTGGTCTCCATTCCAACCCCAGCCACTGTGATACTGCATTATGCTTCTATGAAGCCAGGGGACTTTTTGTTTTGTTTTGAGACGGAGTTCACTCTTGTAACCCAGGCTGGAGTACAAAGACACAATCTTGGCTCACTGCAACCTCCGTCTCCTGGGTTCAAGCGATTCTCCTGCCTCAGGCTCCCAAGTAGCTGGGATTACAGGTGTGCACCACCACGCCCAGCTAATTGTGTGTGTGTGTGTATTTTTAGTAGAGATGGGGGTTTCTCCATGCTGGTCATGCTAGTCTCAAACTCCTGACCTCAGGTGACCCACCTGCCTCAGCCTCCCAAAATGCTGGGATTACAGGTGTGAGCCACCAGCCCAGCTGAACCCAGGGTTTTAAAAAAATAGTCCTGTTACTGAAATCAATTTCACCAAACAATAGAACAATTAAAGGAACCAGTAAACTCTGTTTTTGTTACAATGATTGTTACACTATACAAATCAGATGAGTCATTCTGTTTTGCCAGAAGATAACTTAGAGAAAATAGTTTGAAATTCTATATTATATACATGGTAGACTAAAATAGACCCATCAATTACCATCTACTGAGTTTTTACCTAAGTATAATATTCTTAAAACAACATTGTTGTTATTGCCACTCAGTCTAAGATTTAATTATTGGCTTGTAGAGTGAAAAAATTTAAAAGCCAGTCAGTTTAAGGTGTAAAGGAATAAAAAAAATCCAAGAAAAACTATCATTTAATGTTTAATCTACACTTTAATAAAGTCACAAAATATATATTTTCTCTTTTTGACAAATTGAATGTAAAGAAAATAAAAGATCCAGTAAAGAGGAAGAAGAGTGGCAAGGAAGGAAGGTCAAAGAACTGGAGAAAAGGTGGAAGGGAGGGGAAAAAAGAGGATCTCCCAGGTCTCACCCTGCAATATCAAGTTTCCTTCCAGAAGTGAAGTTACCCTCAGCTGAGAGAACTCCATCCTGGGAAATATACTGGTGGTGAAGGATGAAGTCTCAGTTTTGCATCAGTGAATGGCCTGGGACTTGGAGGTTTAAGCCACCTCATTAATGTGATGTTAACTTTATTTTTGGCATAAGAGTGAAAATTTTTTTTCATTTATTTCTGATGTTCACTTAACAAAGACAGAGTATGAGAAATTTTCCTGAGGTGAGGAGGACATTTGAGGCAGTGTAGACAAAAGACTATTTCTGCTCAAAAGACTATCCAAGACACAAAGACAGAAGTTAGAGGCCATCGCTCAAATGGAAGAGAGATTTTAAAAGCCCTGATTACCACAGAAACATACACTTGAGGACCTTTCACAAACATAATTCAATCTGAAAGTCTTTTTCAAGGTTAATGAGTATCAGAGAAAGTTATAAATTAAATGTTTTTAAAATATAAGTTTGACCATTTTTAATCAAGCTAAAAGAGCTATTTCAATTTTCTATGAAAATGTATGTTAAGATGATCTTAAGTCCAGAATAATTAGAGCATCTAAATTTGCACAATATACTCTTCCTATTCAGTATTTAGCATGACCATTCTCCATTAATCTTCTGTTAATACTTCATTAATAATCCCAGAACTCATGCAATATGACCAAACTCATATAAAGATGATCTTGGAACTCAGGGAATTCATGCCAAAACTGACAACCTTAAGTGGTGTTTGTATTAGGAAATGAAATGGTAATAAAATATAGAAACTATGTGAAAACAGAAATCTATATTTTCCTTAACTAATTCACCTCCAGCAAGATGAGTTGGTTTTCTAAAATTTTTTCCGGCAGACTGTTTGGCTTCATTCTTGGATGTGTATTTCATTTTGGCTGAATTCTCTACACCACCCCTTGCTCCAAGCCACGTTCTAAGAAAAGAAAACTTCAGAAATAAGGGAAATATCTTCTTAAGTCAGAAACAAGAATTTTCATAACATTAATTTTGTTGCTAGTCCTTGCTTTTTGTAATTGAGATAGCTTCATATAACCTGCAAATAACTTTTGAAATAATAATTCAAAATATTTACAAAACATCACTGCTCAGCCTGGTGGAAGGTAGTCTCTATAACAGGTAGTAGAGTGCTGTCATCTCATTTATCATACCATGTTGTTGTGAGGATTAAATGAGAAAATACTCATGAAAACACAAAACAGAGTCTAAGCTGGCACCTAACAAGTGCTTAAAAACTTGTTGTTAGTTTGTTTGTTGTTTTGCAGTATTTACCAGGAAGAGGTTTCAGGTCAGTTGGAAAAATACTACTGCACGTATGGGATAGTAATGCTTATATGTATATATACTCACACACACACACACATATGTACATATATAAATATACGTACATGTATATATACACACATACATATATATCATATATATGCAAAATAGAATTATATACATGATAGAATGATAAAATTAAGTGCTAAGCTATATACTATAGACAGTATAATCACGACTGAGTTCAATTGGATCACTGTGCATTGTCTACTATATTGAAGGCACAAGATTGAAGACCATACTGAGATATGATGTGTATGCTATTATATCATGTTATTGCAAAGGTGATGGAGACCACTGAGCATGATCATTGTCAACCAAAGTTTAAATAATGCAAAATCTGCTTCTAAGGTGAATCATTGAATGATCACTGCTAATTTTCCTCTCTCCAGCAAACATTAGAAAAATTCAAAGATTAATGGTTAAAAATAGTTAAGTTGCAAAAGACAGTATTTCATTTACAGAAATGCAAAACAGCTTTTGAAATCAATGTTTCCATCTCCTTTTTTTCAGCTTGTAAACCCATAACACTAAAACACCCTAACTGATTTTATTTCTACACTTTGTTAAAGGCATGTGATCCCAAGCTGGGACCTCATCTGCCCAACGTTTAACCCTCAGAAACCTTTACCAGACTGGGTTTGAACTCACAGAAACAGCAGCTTTTAATGGAAATGCTGACAGACTCTTAAGTATAGCAACGTGAATGGCACCAATGATAATAAATATGAGGAGCGATTCCCAAACCGAAGACGGGCAAATAGTTACCCAGCTGCTACAGAAATAGCAAGATAGAATTAAAAAAAAAAAAAGAGAGAGAAAAGAAATTAAATGAAATGGATATTAGCTGGAAACATCTGTGTTCACCACAGAGCAAAATGCATATTCAGCAGCCAGTTTATTGGCTCTTTAGAGGATGTGAATGGTGCATTGTAAATAATGACCCGCCTGCAATAAATTCCCAGTAAAAAAGAGAGGGGCTCGTGTGTTCCTCCCACAATTCACATTTCTGGGTCCCTGCTGTGAGTGATGATTCACAGCAGTCACAAATTCCTGTTTTCAAAATGCTATTGTATACTCCAGGGCTTTCATTAAGTTTTGCACTAGCTGGGGAAATTTAAAACTTGAGAGAGAGAAAGAGGGGAGGAGAGTGGCTTTCAGTGGTGACTGCGCTCAGTACTCAGTCTGCAGGGCGCTGATAGATGTGATCAGAGGGTGTGTCTTCCAAAGGACCCGGTTGCCTCCCATCCTTCTTTTTTCTGGAAGTCCATAAGGAAAGGAGAGAGCAGGGACCAGTGACCTCCTTATGTGACTGGAAGGAAAAGAGACAAGAGAAAGGTCTTTGCAGCTGAATTTTGAAAGGCAACTGGGAGACAGCACGTGAATCCAGGACACTAGAGTTAATGGGTTCCACGAGGAGCCTGCATCTGCCATAACTTTCCAGGGTGCAATGTGCCAAGTGTGTCTTCAGAGTTCTAAAGCTTGGATGGCCTGTGAAGATTTAGGATTGTGCTATTACATGTTCAAAATACATCTGTTAAATATACATACTATGCCTGGGGCATAATGTTTGGTCTCAAGGTCATAAATACTTAAAGAGGAAATTGACCAGTCAGGATGGAAATCATTTCCTCTCAGCCCAGGCATCAGTACAAAGAAATCAGCACTCTTGCCCAGCTCAGGGGATTTTGGTGACTGCATTTGATGTGCCTGATGCTGGTGCCTGGCCTGCTGATGCTGTGCTGGACAGGGCTACTCCCCACGTCAGGCCTTGCCCCTCCAAGACACAGTTTGATATTCCGTCTGCATCATCTTGGCCAAATGATTGTTCCACAGCTGCAAAGTGCACTAATGAGAAGAGTTGCCAGAGTGTCAGAGATCCCCGTGTTCCAAGGGTTTGGGAAGCACGCAGTCTGGGGCTACCTACGCTCACACATTGGGAGGAGACGGGGATGGTCCCAGAGGCTGTCAAAGTGCCAAAACCCGGGCTGGAACCCACCCCTGTCTGCGTCTTACCAATTCCCAGTGAAAGCAAGAGGCCCCCAGTAGTACCAAACCCGCGTGTTCAGGTGGAGGAGCCAACAAAGGCACCAGAAAAAGGTGAATTCCATTTAAGAGAACTAGAAGTGTGTTTATCAACAGCAATAGATCACAACAAAGTTTTCTCGATGTGTCTCTTCCTGGGATTCTTAGACCTCCACTCATTCATGTCCAGATAACAAATGTAGTCACATCATTTTCTAACATAAAAGAAAAAGAAACGGTTAATCTAAATTCTTTTTGTGTTTTCTCTTCTGTCTTTCCAAATAAACTAATCCTTTTCAAATAAGTGCACGACTAGGACCAGTGAAAGCTTCCTGTTTTGGAAAATAGTCTATTGAACAATCTTCTGTAGAGGTACTAGGATAATTCCCAATAATTTTGTTCTTTGTCAAGGCTTTTTAGGATTTTGCAAGGCAGGATTAAAGGCAAAGAAACAAGAAACCAAGCATGCTTTGTTTTGCACTATGCCAAGCCCTACCTTTTGTAGTCTGCAGGCAGAGTGAGTTGTCAGGGGCACCCAGGACAACCAAGCATGCTGGTTCTCTGTGCTTTGGCACAGACAGGGAAGGCCTGAAGTGGGTTCTGGTGGCCTCACCCACTGACTTACTGCAACGTGTATAAAGAATGACTGGGGCTGGGCCCAGTGGCTCACTTCTGTAATCCAAGCACTTTGGGAGGCCAAGGTGGGCAGATCACTTGAGGTCAGGAGTTCGAGATCAGCCTGGACCACATGGTGAAACCCCATCTTTACTCAAAATACAAAAATTAGCCAGGCACAGTGGCACATGCCTGTGATCCCAGCTGCTGGGGAGGCTGAGGTGGGAGAGTCACTTGAACCCGGGAGGTGGAGGCTGCAGTGAGCCAAGGTCACACCACTGCACTCCAGCCTGGGTGACAAAGTGGGACTCTCTCTTGGAAAAAAAAAAATGACTGGAATGAGGATGAGATGAACTCCTCAGGGACCATCAGACTGTGGCCTGTGGCAAAATTTAGATAGGTATGTTTTAAAAAAGAAACATCCCTGTGAAAATGAGTTAAACATTTGAGGAAAGAGGAAGATAGATTTGCAATATTTGTTTTTGAATGGATCAACAAGACTTTACTGTGCACCTATTATATGCAGTCAGTGTAAGTTTTACAGAAGATTCCAGATTATTGTTGTGACCTCTGCCCTCTAGGAACACAGAAAGAATCTCAAGTTATCTGCATCTTAGCAATTCACTAACACAAAGAAAAGAGTGATGATAAAATATAGGGATTAAAAGACGATACTATATAATTTTTGAAGCTATAAAAGAAATGGATAAGTAAACTTAGATTACTCTCTAAATTCAAAAAACTGCAGCATCAAACTATTTGTTGAATCTGAAAGAATGGCTGAGAAAATAGAAAGTGATATTACTTTGGATAGTAAGTAAACTATGTAGACCAATGACTCCAAGAGGTAATAAAAGCTGAAAACAACTTCAACAACAGAGCAGATCTATTTGAACAACATATCCACATTAGTTTTCTAAGAAAGTCAAAGATTTGGACCTAATCTTGCCCTTTAATTGAACAGGCACTGTTGGATCATCCCACAAGTTCGATAAACCGTGGGTGCTGTGCCCAAATATGTTATGGCTGGTGTCTAGAAAGCAAGCTGGGAATACTCAGAGAACAGCTCTGACCCATGGTTGCAGATTTAGACCCTCCCGGCTGGGACCCTGCTGCATTGATAGTTACCAGAGCAGACATTATAGCAAGCGGGTGTCAGATTGGAAGCAAGAGGCCCAATTTTGAATGACAGTAAAACAACCACTATGGTACATGCTGAAACTCCTAAACTGCCTATGCACACGAATCTATTGCACATATAACACACACGTATATATTTGTCAAGATTCACCCTGAAAGAAGAATAAGAAAGTAAGCCCAGCTTCCAGGTGGACACAATCAACAACTCTTTAAAAATCAAAAGAGAAAACGGTCTTTGTGGTTCCCCTAGGTGAGTACTGGCTTTGTTACTGGTATCTTTTCTAAGACCACACTTATCTACAGACTTCTTGTCTTGACTGTATCCTGTTAGATGCTTTTAATTCTATATCCAGGTCCCCCTTTGCTGCTATGATGCCTACACCACATTTGTGGTTTACAGTTAAATTTTTTAGCCTGTCAGAATGCTCATAATTATTTTAGCTGATTCCTAAAGCAAACTGCTGTTCAGATGAACTAGACCTGCTTGTGGATATTTTTTAAATGCTTATTACCCATTATATTAAAAAATAAAAATAAAACATATTACATATATGGAATAAGTTCAATTAAAAAAAAAACCATACTCATTCAAATACAATGGAACCCTGATTTATTATCAGCTTTCCTGTGGATGGTAGGGTTATAAATAATATCTGCTTTTACTTTGCTTTTTGCTTTGCTTTGTTTTGTTCTATAAGTTTTCTGTTTCTAAGCTTGAGGACATAGTCTATGTGAAAAGCAATATTTTTGAAAATTGCTATTATAACTATTATAACAAAATATTGCTATTATAAAGTAAAATAAAAAGATATAAAATGAACACATGTTGAGTATTTTATTTAATTCAAGCAATGAGAGACCCAAAAGGATGTCATAAGTAGTTCTAAAGAGAAGTTAAAAAAAAAAGAGAACAAATTTTTATAGTGTAATAAAATGTACGAAGAGATGTCCAAATGGAGGTAAAACTGGTTTTTCCACAGGGAGAAGAGATCATTCCATTGAACCTCTATTGACAGAATTGCGTGTCGGTAAACAAGAATTTATTTCACATTGCTATCAACTACCTACAATTTGCAAGGTTAAAAAATAATCCGTGCAGAATACAGATCTAGTAACTCAGAGTTCCCCTCCATGAGCCTCTAAACTTCTCTAGCATCTAAACAATCCATGGTTTTCCACTGAACCACAAATTTTCCCCTACACCATTTAGTTCACCTCTCTTTCCAGAGCTGTAAACTCATTTGGTCAAAAGTAGGCCCACTTAATAAATATTTACTTAAAGAAAGGGTAAATGTATATATTTTATAATTAAAATGGTCCAAATTAAAGTTTTCTTTCAGGGAAGCTCTATTTCTGGACAGTTGATAGAGTTGGGAAATTCCTAAATTTGCCTCCCAGACTGTCATAGTACAGTTGTGCAGGTTGCAGACTGAACAGCAATAGGAAATATCATAAACATGTAATCCATGTAAGTATCACTAAGGTTGTTCAGAACACTGAACAACCTGGAGTCAGGAATAAGAGTGAGGGAACAGAGCGAGGAAAGAAGCCGAGAACACCAGCCCTGAGTCAGGAAGCAAGTTCATTCCACCTGCTATACCTAGGTTGGGACATGGCTGCTTATCCACTGTTTTTTCTTCCCACCATGAACCAACCAGGAGCCAAGGAGGAGCTGGGCAGAAGAAAGTTCCCAAACAGCATAAGCAGATAAGTTTTGAGAAAACCTTTTTAGGGTAGAAGAGTCTTTATTGGAGGGAAAAAGAAAAACAGACCGTTGCTTTTTAAAGATCCCTGTCTGAAAAGGACGTGTTGCTGCTTTTGAGAGATGGGGTCTATTACTCATTTCTATTCCCTTTGAAAATAAGCCATTTGTAGACAGTGCTGTTAAAAAGTGCCCACTTTCTTAAGCATCCTGCTCTTTCCAATATGGCCAACCTTCCAATACAATTCTTCCAATTAGGATTATGTTTCATGGCTAGAAAGGCCACATTCCCTGTAAACCACCAAAACCTCATTCCCTTCCCCTAGCACCTTTGGGCCCAATTATTTCACCACTAGGGTTGAAGCTAAGGGAGCTGTACCGTTTAGCAACTTTCATTACCCTGTTTGTAAACCTCAGCTCTGCTGTGAATCTCCAAGGGCACATTGCAGCTTCCAGGGAACAACTTTTGTTATGTCAATACATGGGGTTCTTTTATCAACTTACAGCCTTTGGGCTCATCACCCAAAAGTTCCTCTTTCGCCTCTCTCACGAGACCTGTCTCAAATATGCATTGTAGAGGGAAATTCTAGTCAGAAAAAGCAATGACCTATCCTTACACCAAAGCTTGTCGGTAAACAAGAATTATTTCACATTGCTATTAACTACCTACAATTTGCAAGGTTATAAAATAATCCGTGCAGAATAAACATCTACTAACTCAGAGTTCCCCTCCATGAGCCTCTAAGCTTCTCTAGCATCTAAACAATCCGTGGTTTTCCACTGAACCACAAATGACCTATCCTCACTCCAAAGCTACTGTTAGTCCTCGTCATTGTAGACTGTTTATGTCAACTCTTCATAGCTATCTTCCACCAGATCACACAGGGAGAAGTCTTCCCTTCTTCAGAACTTCAACACATTCTTTATGAGTTTCCAATTTCCAGGAGAGACTAAAACATATTTACCAAGGAAGACCTAAATTTTGCCAAAACTTACCACCAAATCAAAAATTTGAGATAAATAAATCTGAAAAGAACAAAATCTGCTTTAGCAGATTTTTTTTCCATTCTCTCTAACGACCTTTTACTCTGAGCTTCAGTGCAAACCCTCCCTACAAGCAGACATGCAGAGGTGCTGGGAGTGAGATACGCAAAGGAAAACAGGGAGAAGGACACAGGGAGACCGGGATGGAGACTGTGCCCTCTCCCTAGGACCCAGGGCTCTGCTTCTTCACTGACCCCATGGACTTTGTTTTCTCCCAAGCAATGACTGTTCCTCCAACCAAAAGTAAATGGCAGGCAAGGGCCATCCCAAGAGTGAGTTGAAGGTGAACTATTTAAACCCAATCTTAAAGATTCCTCCAGAACATATTTTATAGCTACATTAGCAACTTCTGTATCAAACAAAATTTTTTTATATCAAAGATTATTTTAAAAAGTGTGTGTATGTATGTTTCTAGCATTATAAAAACAAATAGATACTGACAAACAGATAGATTTCCCTGGGGGAAAAGACCACGGGGATAGTCACACTGTCAGCTGACTTCTCTTGGTCAAAATAGACCAATTATTTGCTTTGTAATCATCAAATACAACGTTTAAAAAAAATCTTAAAGCACAAGACTTCACAAGAGGGTAGGAAGTTTTCAGCAGCAATATTTTAGTTTGAAATATCTGAAAGAATTTGGAGTCTGAAAATGAACTTTGAGTGTTAAAGAATCTCTCTCAGTGAGCTAAGCTAAGATTTACTGACTTACTAAAGATCATCCCTCTCCTTTACGTATGGGAGTGTTTATTATGCATATCTTATCCCTCTGCCACCTTTTGTTGTTGGAATGGCAAGGGAGGGGCCAGCAAGGACCTAGTTTCTGTGGGTCATATGTCAACAGATCAAAAGGTTCTGAATCTGGACCACAAGGAGACCTCCAGCTTGTTGTCAGTACAGAATCAGATTTCGGGAGCCTGGCGTTGGCAGGGAGAATGTTTCGCATGAGAGAGGCACACTGCTGTCACCACCTTCTGTCCCCACTACAGGAACACTTCCACTCCAGGTCAGGATCTCCACCCCAAGAACTCCATCAGCCACCAGCCTTCACTTGCTCTACTGCCACATTTGGATCATGTCCTCACCCGGACCAGCTCCATCCCTGAAAGCCTAAATCCAAATGTTCCACCCACTGACCACAACCTTTCCTCCTTTTAGATCATTTGCTCTGACTTTACCTGTTCTTAACATCTCTAAAACGTCCATTTCTTTGATTACCCTTCCTTCCTCATCTTCTCACCTATGGAGCCTAGACAAGGCAGATAAGATATATATATATATATATATATATATATTTGTTTGTTTTTATATCATATATATTTCATATATATACCATATATATGTTTTTGCATAACATATACGCAAATATATGATATGCAAAATATGTATACACACATACATATATGTATACACACATACAATAAAATTTATTTTTTTTAGAAAAAGCTATTCAGTTTAAGGGATTGTATTCTTTTTTGAATATTGTATATCTTTTTCTCTTTTTTTTACATTTTAAGTTCTGGGATACACACGCAGAACATGCAAGTTTGTTGCATAGGTATACATGTGCCATGATGGTTTGTTGCACCCATCAACCCGTCATCTACATTAGGTATTTCTTCTAATGCATTCCCTTCTCTAGCCCCCCTACCCCCAACAGGCCCTGGTGTGTGATGTTCCCCTCCCTGTGTCCATGTGTTCTCATTGTTCAACTCCCACTTATGAGTGAGAATATGCAGTGTTCAGTTTTCTGCTCCTGTGTTAGTTTGCTGAGAATGATGGTTTCCAGCTTCATCCATGTCCCTGCAAAGGACATGAACTCATTTTTTATGACTGCATAGTATTCCATGGTGTATATGTGCCACATTTTCTTTATCCAGTCTATCATTGATGGGCATTTGGGTTGGTTCCAAGCTTTTGCTATTGTAAATATTGCTGCAATAAACATACGTGTGCGTGTGTCTTTATGGTAGAATGATTTATAGTCTTTAATAGAAGTCATTCTAAACACAAATTCTCCAGTCTCACCTACAATCTCAGTGTGGCCTGAGTTTAGAATGACTTCTATTAAAATGTTAGATTTCTTCCAATAGTCAACAGCCCTATTATAAGAACAGATAAAGCAGATTTCTGAATTGATTCAAATTTTTTATGGGAAAAACTGGCTAGCCGTATGTAGAAAGCTGAAACTGGATCCCTTCCTTACACTTTATACAAAAATTAATTCAAGATGGATTAAAGACTTAACTGTTAGACCTAAAACCATAAAAACCCTAGAAGAAAACCTAGGCAATACCACTCAGTCATTGATCAATTAATTTGTCTTGGGCACAGATTTTAGTTGATTGGTCACAATCAAATGATTCTAGTTATTTCTGGGATTTTTTCTCTTGATGATTGGGAACTTCCAGTATCCATGAAGTATAAACACTTGGAGTTTCTACACATCTTTCCATTAATGAGTATATATTAAGGAGCTCTGTTTGCCTAGTGCTACACTGAGCATTATGGGCCATTAAAAAAAAAAACAAACTCATAGTTGCAGTCTTTAAAAGTTTATAATCCAGGTGGAGCAATGAAATCAATGTACTTAAAACAGTTGGAAAACAGATTTGGACAAACTCTGTCATATTGATAGTAATTAGGGTAGAAACTTTAAAATTAGAGAGATGGCGTCATAGGGAAGTTTTTGAGGCAGATCAGAATATGAGCTGAGTTTTGCAGGAAGAATGCAATGTAGAAGACAGCAAGATGGGAGTTCTTGTCTTCATATTTGCACAGTTTCTTTAATTTTGCTTCTCTTTGTGATTTTAAAGCAGAATGCAACAGATGCAACCAGTGAGAATGGGAATTCGGACTGACAATAGAATCCTCAATTCTAATTCATCTCCTGAAAAATGCCTTCAGGATCCATATGAAGTTTTACATAAGTCTCTCTTACCCTAGGTGGTCTGATAATCTTAAAGGGGTCAGATATTCATCCACAGAATTCATATTAAAAGAATATGAATCCTTTGACATTCATATCAAATCCACAGGATTCAAGTGCACCTTGGGAATTTTCCTCATGTCTCCTGTGTGTGCTCAGCCCAGGACCAAAGTCAGAACTGAACAAGGAGATTAGGAGAAGAGGCGTGTGAGCTCTCAGACCCTCACATTCTCTGTGATATGAGCATGACCCCAGTGAGTTTCCAGTATCAATAGTGAAAGGAAACTTCCAAGTCTGATTTCCACAGAGGAGTGAAATATCTCTTCTTCGCTTTGGGAGGTATTCCACCTTTTGTAATAGAGCAGATATCACTGAGCCCCACAGACACAACTTTAGTTTTAAATAAATCTCTTATACCAAAATATATCTATGCTTAAATTAGAATCCCTTTGTATGTCTGAATGTTACATTCTGTTAAAAGGGCAGGAAAGTACATGGTGTGACTCACTTTCAATTCTTAAAACATTTGATAAAAGTGTTCTGTCCCTGACTTTATGTAATTTTATAAGCTTTGGTAAGTTATTTACAACTGTATTGATCACTTTGGGCTTTTTATTTTTGGAATACAATCCACTCTTAAACTAATGACTACAAAATATCGTCAAAGTAGGTGATAGCTCTTGCAACTAAGAAAAAGAAAACTATTGATTAATGATCACTTGTAACAATAGAGTCATATTTTGTTTTCATTATTTTAGTTTGGTTTGATTATTTTGGTTATTTGCTTACCATTTTATTCATCTTCTATTATTATGGGTTTTACAGAAATTTAGAAAAGAGAGAAAATGCAATAATCAATTCTGAAGTCTATAGAGGAAGAATGATTGGAAATATTATATTGACAAAAGAGGAACAGATCCATTTTCTGAAGATATGTGTAGTTCCCATGTGCAACTTGTAGGGATCTAAGATTACTGCAAATGAAGTAGATATTATACATAAAATTATGCCATACATGTCCTTAGAATTAATAAAATCCAGAGCCTCGAACAAAATGAGGTTATTAAAATAGGTTGTAAAACTTTAGTGAGAAAAAATAGCAAAATAACGACGTAAGAATAGATAGATCAATACTCTTCATTTAAAAAACCTGTAAATATGATAATTACACAACTCAAGGAGTTAGGTACTTATTGACATGAAAACCTCAAGTTGTGTCCATGTACTCTGCATGTACAGTGTAACTCCGTTTCAGTAAGTGTGTGTGCGTGTGTTTGCAGGTGTAGGCATGCATGTGAGCACATATGTGTGTGATTACACAGAGAGGTCCGGAAGAATGTCTCCCTGGCTGTCCACAGTGGTCATCTCATGGCAGCAGAGTCTCACATGTGATAGATTTTAATCTCACATATTGCTTTTTGCTTCTCTGTATTGTTTGAATTTTTGAACCATTACATATTTTTAGCAAACAGGCTGAAGTTACTTCCAATGGAAGAAAAAACAAAGGTCAACAAAATATTTCATGTAATGTCTCTCATCAGCTCCCAAGCTTCAGATTTTGAGCATGGCTGTTGTTCTTGCTCTGTGCATTCCTTCTTCTCTTCCTTGGTGTAACCCTCATGAACCCTAGGTGGAGGGTGAAGGATCAGGGATACTATTCTTTGTAACTCAAACTTTGGCTTCAACAATAATATAACGATCATAGATGTAATGGTGTGGCCTTTATATAATTTTTAAATGAGGGATTTAGGATTAATTTAGTGCCTCTTCACCCTTGAAATAAATGAAAATAGAAATCCAGATGTGGGACTCAGGGTGGAGGGCTTCCACTTTAGACCCACTGTATGCTGGATGATCACAGCTCAGCGTCTCCATGCAATTCTCCATAGGCCCAAGGTTAAAGTTGCTGATAATAACTCACAGGAAAGAGGATGCATGAACAAAGAAGAGAATAAAGGGAAATAATTGCTAGAATAATACTAGCAAAGTTTACCTTAATTTGGGACATGGCTGGATTTAGGCCCTATTTATAATTAATAAATTAGGCAAAATGGGCCCATAAAAATAGAAACTCATTAAGAACAAGAAAAAACCATACTTCTCACATATTGTGAAGGTTGTGCTCTGAACACAGGTACCCTGGGGAGGAGAGGCGGGGAATGAAATAGAGCCTCTTGCTGTCCTCAGTGAGCAGAGCACCCTGTTGCTATTGTGGCAACACCCATATTGTAGAGGGAGGACTGCCTCGTCCAGTTTCCACCAATGTGAGCAGCTGTCATTTTCTAATGACATTTTATGACTCAGCAGCCCTGATTCTCCTATTTCCAGAATAATGCAAGGACAAGATGATAAGTTAATCAATTAAGAACCGGAAAGGAAATTTCTAGGATGAGGTGGAAAACTTATTCTCATCCTCCATTGGCAATTATGTGCTATCACATAAGAGTGGATGCCAACAAAATCCCAAAGGAAGTGGAAGAAAAGCACTTTTGGGGTGGAAGGTTTATTTGCGAATAACTTAAAATTTATACTCAGTTGTTTAAACCAGTTCTGCTTTCTTCACAGAAGCTAGTGGATATCTCTATTTTACCTATGAAACCATTATAAAATTAGTCAGTATGTAATTAAAATAATTCCTGAAAAAAAGCATAATGAGGAAATTATGGAGGGAAATACAGGTAGCAGAAAGGAACTCAAAATTATGGCAGATTGTCCAAAATGTCAGGGCTGTACCCATACTAGGCTCCGGCTGTGTGCATGACACACAAGAACAAGGGAGAACCTGTTGGTGAGTGTGTGTGCCGTGATACAGGAGTGGATCTGTGGGACTGTGAACAAAGTGCTAACAGAATTGTCATGGTATCTTAATGTTCCCCTCTTTAATATGCAAAATGACACTACTCTTTAGCTTTCTATGGAAGTCCTAATCATAAAGTAATATTTATAGTTCTCCTCTAAATTCTTCAATTTCACATTTTTACATAGAACACAACTCAGTATTATGATATAAAAGTGAAAATCTAGAAATTCCAGAAAGATTAAAATTTTTAGTAGTAATAAATGAGTTGTTTAATGCTAAGAGGATGTGTAATACAATACAGATCGAGTTCTGTTTTTATAATCAAAGTAATACGAGTTGAATACTGTGTAACTAGCTTGCAGAAACTTTTGGTGGGAAAAAACCCAAAGTGTTATAATTGTCTTTAAGTTTGTGAGAAATACAAGAAGTTATCATAAACCAAAATTAAAATCATTTTTAAGCAATATAGTCAATGCATCATAGGAGACAAAAACATAAAAAGAGTAACAAATAATTTAAAATATATATTTAAGAAAAAGGAGAGTATTCTTATTGGTTATTTTCCAAATAAGAGTACAAAAGGTTAAGTGTATATTTTTGAATATGCATTTAAAAATAACACTTGACAATATTTTATTAAGATCTTGCAAAAAAATGTATGTAGACTGATCCAATAGCTTACATAAGACTTTATCTTTCTGGTTGAAAATTACACTTAGAACAATTTGTCAAACAAATTTCCAGGAATAGTAAAACACATGCAAGAAAGAAATTAATATCATGCATCTCAGCATCAGTTAAGAGTTGCATAGATCAAAGATTCGTTCTCATGCCATGAAGGTCTGACTTTGACTTTTAAACAAGATGAGAGTGGGAACCACATGATAAGACAAAAGCATGAATAGCTAATTTCTAAGGATTTTATCAGATTATAAATAAAGCTCATTGTAGTGTAAGGGATCCCCAAACAGTTGCACTGGAGTTTGCAGGCATACAGATAAACATACGTGACACAGAGACTGTGGTTCCCTGTTACTTCTTTTCCATAAACGATACTGTTCTCCTTTAATTCTTCCTAAAGCATAAATGAATAGTCCATATTTTTAAATGGATGGCAAGCAAATTCTCAGTTATATCAACTGCAATAATTAATACATTTTACTGCTTTCTGGCATTTAATTATAGAAAGTGCCACTGCGCCTTGTTGAGGACATTTTAAACTTTTTAATGCTAAAAATGGCATTAACTCTTTATTCTTATTACACACAATTTTAGACAGAGTACCTTCAAGAGGGTCCTGTCTATTCTCCAAAATTAGATGGAGCATAAAAGATAGACAGGCATGTATTTTATCAGAAAATAGTCCAAACTTAGAAAAAAAACTGTGTTGGGAAAAGAAATACCAATAAAAATTTATGAGTGAAACAATCTGGCTTTTGAAATCATGTGGAGATTAGGGCTTGTGTTTGCTTCTAAATCAGCCGTTATTTCCTTACCCAGTCATGGAGTTTAACATCATAATTGTCAATTCCATTAGTTCCTAAAGCCTAGGACCATGATGTAGAATGAACCAGTTGTTCAAATGCCTTGGTGTTGCCTTTACAAGTCTTTAACACCTAAACCAAGACGGCTGTGGCCACCTTCATAAGTGGGTAAGTTGCTTTATTCAGCATAAGGGTGTTGCTTTATTTAGTGACAGAGTCGAGAATGTGATCCTGGGACTGACCAGGATGGATAATTCCACCAAAGTGGTTGAAGTGTTCTTAGGCATCTAAAGGTAGATGGAGACTAAGGAAAGGAAGACTAACAAAACTGATGCTGGGGTGGTAGAGGGCAGAAAAGAAAAGACTTCCAATACTGACATTTTTGAAAAAGAGAGTCAAATCTGCTATTATTAATGTAGAACTATTTTGTCAATGAGACACCCCAAATTTTCAGAAATGTATATTTCTCAACAGCTATAATAATGACGAACCTCTTGTGAAGGGATGGTATTTGTGCCCAAGTTCAGATTTCAGCAAAATATTATGTTGTCAGTATTTTCCAGCAATAGAAAATTACTCTCTTTGATCTACATATTTAGGCATCTGATAGAGAATAAGTATTTTTCTTGCATTCAGAGACTTAACCTTGTACAAGGAAAGCTAAGCTAGAAAATCAAATAACTTTAAAAATATTTAACAACATAGGAAAGTTAAATTCAATTTAAAAATAATGAACATTATAAAGTAACATTTCAATGTGTATCTCACTGTGTATCAAATTTGTGGCACAGGCACTGATATTGTTTGGCTTTGTGTCCCCACGCAAATCTCATCTCAAACTGTAATCCCCATGTGTCAAGGGAGGGAACTGGTGGGCGGTGATTGAATCATGAGGTTGGATTCCCCCATGCTGTTCTTATGGCAGTGAGTTCTCATGAGATCTTTTGGTTTTGTAAGGGGACATTTCCCCTGCCCTTCTCTCTTTCCTGCTGTCTTGTGAAGAAGGCACTGGCTTCTCCTTCGTCTTCCATGACAATTGTACGTGTCCTAAGGCCGCCCCAGCCATGAGAAACTGTGAGTCAATTAAACCTCTTTCCTTTATAAATTACCCAGTCTCTGGCAGTTCTTTATAGCAGTGTGAAAACGGACTAATACAGCCACACCTTTTCTGTGTGGCTATTACAAGTGGCTTCCCTTTTATGGCCATGATGGAGTAATAGGGACTGGATTTTCCCTCCTATTTGAAACAACTGAAAAAAACTGGACACAGTTTAGAAATTGACTATTCTGGAAACACTGGACATCATCTGGTAGCAAAGGACACTGACCTCTGTGAAGTGGGAAACCAAGTGACAGACCCTACAGTTGTCCAGTTTACTGCCTGGAAAGAGTCTCCAGGCAGTCATTCAAGGTAAGGGAGGGAAGGGGAGCCCAACAGTCTTCATGTACTGAGGTGATAAGCCAGGGAGATCAAAGAGACTGTATTAGTTACCTAATGTTGTGGTAACAAATTACCATAAATTTACTGCCTTAAAAAAAACACAAATTTATGATCTACAGTTCTGGAAGCAGGAAGTCGAAAATGTATCAGCAAGCCTGTGTTCCTCCCAGGGACTCCCAGGAAGCACCTGTTTTCCTGTCCTTTGCAGCTTCTAGCGGGTTCCTGCATTCCTTTTCTCTTGGCCTCTTCCTCCATCTCGTAAACCAGCAGCATAGCACCTTCTAATCCATTTCTCTGTCTCTGACTCTCCAGCCTCTCTCCCTCTTACAAGGACCCATAGTATTATATTGGGCTCACTCAGAGAATCCAAGATAATCTCCTCATCTTAAGATCCTTAATTTAGTCACATTTACAAAGTGCTTTTTTTGTTATTTAAGGTAAAATATTTACAGACTCCCGGGTTTAGGATGTGGACATTTTTGCATGGTAAAGGAGAGTGTGGCTATTATTTAGCCTATCACAGAAGCCAAAGCATCTACAGCTTGCAGGCACAGGACCAGAGGAGACAGAACATGGAAGGTTGCAGAGTGAGAGCACTACAGATCTCAGGAGGCCCTGCAAGTATGCAGCAGAAAAGTCCTCTTGAGTATTCAAGTAAGTGATGATCAGTGCCTGCATGTGAGGAAACTTTCCAAAACTGAAGGGGAAATCAATAGAATAAGAGGGAATAAGCCTAGGGGCTCACACAGAGCTGAGAGTAGTATCTGCACCTGTCAGCCTAAGAAGAAATATTTTAATTCAACAACATTGGGGAGAGTAGTTAGAAGGGTTTGCCTCAGTAGTAAGGCAAAATTGGCCCTAGATTAAACACATCACTACCCTAGTCCTCTTAATCAAAACTTAAAAGCAAGATTCATAAAGATAAAAGTAATTCCAGTAGCTCACCTCCCAGAACAAAGGTCCTGAATTTTTTTTTTTTTTTTTTGGAATAAAGAAATACCCAGTAGCCAAAGACAAAACAAACAAACAAACAAAACAAAAAAACAAAAACAAAAAAACCAAAAAAACAAAAAAAACCATCAGAATGAAAGGCATCCAATAAAAAGTTCCCAGGTGTGCAGAGAATAAGAAACACAGAGCCCACAATTAGGAGAAAGCCCATCAAGAAAAGCTAATCCAGAAATTATTCAGATGATAGAGTCAGTAGATAAGAACATTAAAACAATAATTAAAATTTTATCCCACGTACTCAGGATATTACAGGAAAAATTAAACATCTGAAGTTGAAACATGAACGATGTAAAAAAGATGTACATTAAACTGCTAGAGATGAAAACATATTACCTGAGATTAAAAATACACTGAATAGGTTTAACAACATATCACATGAAGAAGAAAAGATTAGTGAACTTGAAGACATAACAATAGAAACTATCTAAAATGAAACACAGAGAAAAAATAATTTAAAAACAAGAAAAGAGTTGTGAGTTGTGAGACAACCTCAAGTGACCTAAGATTTGTGTAATTTCAGTTCCCAAAGAGATGGTGAGGAGTGAAGAAAAAATATTTGAAAAAATAATGGCTGAAAATTTTCCAAATTTGACACACATTATAAACCTATAGACCCAATAATCTGAGAAAACCCAAGCAAATACATCAAGGCACATCATCACCAAATTACTTAAAACCAGAGATAAAGTTTTCAAATGAGACAGACAAAAATGTCACATTACATAAATAAGAACAAAAATAAAGATGACAGCAGATTTCTCACTGACAACAATGCAAGCTGGAAGACAGTGGAATAGCATCTTCAGAATACTGAAGGTTAAAAGTGTCAACCTAGGGTTCTTAGTGAAAATATATTTCAAAAACTTTTTTAGTTATTATATTGTTGGTGGTAGATTTTGCACTGTTATTCTGAAGCTTTTGTATGTGTATGTCAGATAAAGCAAGTAAGGAATTATGTTGTTGTCATTAAGAACTGGAACTGTCAACATAGGCTGAAAGAGGTATAGATGCTGCCCATGAGGTTGAGTGAGAACACTGTACTACTGAACTTAAACTGGAAGTATTAATAAGAGCTCATGATATATTTTGTTAAGAAAATACATGTTTATAGCTATGTTCACCCCAAAAGGATTGGATCAATGGAACAGAATTAAGAATCCAGAAAAAAAAAAAACCAACAAAACATCTGTAGTCAATTTATTTTTAACAATTATGACAAGACTGTGCAAAGGGGAAAGGATAGCCTTTTCAAAACATTGTGCTGGAAAAGCTGGATATCCACATGCAAAAGCATTAGTTTGGATCCCTGCTTCATAACATATAACAAAAATTGACACAAAATGAATCAAAGACCTTATTATAAGAGCTAAAACTATACAACTTTTAGAAAAAAACAGGCATAAATCTTCATGACCTTGTATTAAACAATGGTTTCTTAGATAATGCACCAAAAACATCAGTATCTTAAGAAAACGTAAATAATAGACTTAATCAAAATTTAAAACTTCTGTGCTTTAAAAGACACACAAGAAAGTGAAAGGACAATTGATAGAATGGGAGAAAACATTTGCAAATTCTGTGTCTGATAACAATTTATAACTTAAAATACCAATGCTGATCAAGGGTATCCAGAATATACAAAAAAGCTCTAAGAATTCAATAATAAAAAGACAAGTCCCTAAGGAAAATATAGAACTGATCAATAATGACATAAGAAATTTAACATCATCAGCCATCAGAAAATGTAAACCAAAACCACAATGAGATACCACTTTACACACAAGGGGATAGCTAGAATAACAGAAAATCATGCAAAATAAATGTTGGTGAGGATGTGGAAAAGCTGGAACATTTGTCCATTGCTGATGGAAATGTAAAATGGTGCAGCCACTGTTGAAAAAGGTGTGGCAGTTCCTCAGTAAGCTAAACATAGAATTACCATATGACTCAATAGTTTCACTCTAAGGTATACAGTCTAATAACTGGAAACAGGTGTTCAAACTAAAGTCTCTACACAAATGTCACAGCAGCACTCATCACAATAGTCAAAAACTCAAAGCAACCCAAACGTCCATCAGCTGATGAATAAACAAAATATGAAACACAGTACACGGAATCCTTCTTAAGCTATGAAAAGGATGGAAGTTCTGATACATGCTGCAGTATGGATGAACCTTCAAAACATTATGTTAAGTGAAAGAAGGCAGACGCAAAAAGCTATATGTGGTATGATTTAATCCATATGAAGTATCCAGAGGTGGCCAATTCACAGAGATAAAGCATATCTGTGATTCTCAGGGCCAGAGGGGGATAGGAATGGGAAGCGATTGCTTAATGCTTGCAGAGCTTCCTTTTAGAGAGATGAAAAGTTTTGGAATTAGATAGCCGAGATTGTTGCAAAACATCGTGTATGTCACTAATCGAAATTTTTAAATAGATACTTCAGCACAAAAACGTTGTAGACGACAGTAAACAGTGAATGTTATAATTCCTCTACAAGTTCAAAAATATCTGGAGTGGGGAAGTAGGTAGAAGATACGGATGAACTGAGTTGGATCACAACTTGATAATTGTTGAAGATAAATGATAAACATGGAGTTTTTTACGCAATTCTATTTTGATTAGGTTTAAATATATTAATAATCAGAAATATAATCAAATATACAGACACTTTAAAGATTGTAACAAGGAATCAGTAGAATTTGTTGATTCCTGTTAACAGAACAATTAATGAAGGCTAGGTCCTTGGGAAACAAGTTGCAAGAGCTGTGACTGTAATATAATTTTATGTGTAGTTGGATAGGCTGCTTTTTCCAATTATATGGTATTATTTGACAATGCCACAGAATTAAGTTTAGAAGGACAAGATCAGTAGCATAGTTGCCAAGTGAATAATAGTTTTAGAAATGATGGTATAAGCATAGATGCCTAAAAATTATCCAGGGCTTGTCTCAGTGCCTCATACGACAAACTCTCAATATGAGGTTGCTTATTGAATTAATGAATGCTCCAATATCTGTGCTTGGCCATATACCTCATAGGACTGTTGTGAGTAATTGAATGTCGTTAATTTGAGGGAATGTAAATTTCCTTATGGGGTGAGATAACAACTGCTTTAAGTGTTTTGAATCAATTAATTGATTTCCAAAACAAAAACGGTGCTTTTCAAAACAGCTGACAAACTAGCTAGGTCACAACAAATTGTTAGACTAATTGTTTGTAATATCATATCAATCTGAATGTGTGGAACTAACCAGTTGCTGCGTGTCATGTAGCTATGACCTGAGATTGTAATTTATATCTTAAAATATCAATGCTGATCAGTTCATCTAATTTGGAGGCATAAAAACTGTTGTCCATTACAAATTAAGTATTATTTGACAATGTCACAATTAAAAGTATTTTAAAATTAAGTATTATTTGACAATTATTGTCAAATACAAACAATTATTTGACAATAATAATTGGGTTATTGACAATAACCCTAATGCTATTATTATTGTTAGATAATTGTCAAATAATACTTCTACCTACTTACCCTAAATTAAATCAACTCATCTCCCTATTTTCCCTATTTTGATTTATACTTCTTTTCGTTTCTTTCTTTCTTTTTTCTTTTTTTTTTTTTTTGACACAGAGTCTCTCTCTGTGGCCCAGGCTGGAGTGCAGTGGGGCCATCTCAGCTCACTGCAATCTTCGCCTCGGGAGTTCAAGCAATTCCCCTTCCTCAGCCTCCCTAGTAGCTGGGACAGCAAGCAGCAGCCACTATGTCAGGCTAATTTTTATATTTTTACTAGAGAGGAGGTTTCTCCATGTTGCCCAGGCTGGTCTCAAACCCATGACTTCAGAGGATCCACCCACCTCACCCTTCCAAAGTGCTGGGATTACAGGCCTATTTTGATATTTATTTCTATAGCCCAGCAAATCATTCAAAGCTTGAGGGTCCTTATTATGGCTACAGCTCCACCTGTTTGTTCCCTCTCCAGCCGGCCACTTTGACTGAATGGCTGTGCTTGGTCCCTGATGATGCCATGTGAGAGTTCACAGGACGCTAGGTAAGCAGCCAGGAGCCAGCTTGCTTCAACACCGGGGACAAATCACCCCTGTAACCCCAGCCCAGCCTGGGGCTACAGCCCGTTTGTTCCCGTGCCTGCCTCCCTCAAAGCGTCCACCCCCTTTCCGGTTCTAGTCACTCTCTACGGCTTCCCACTTACATCCGCGGTTTCCGGAACAGTGTGTCTATGGCTGCCTCCCGCTTCCAAGCAGCCGGGATCATTTTCCCTCTCTCCTTTTGTTCGCTGTTTACACGGCCTTCAGAATTACCGGGGATTTCTTTTGATCACTCGGGATCCAAATCATTTGTTTATCTTAAGAAAATAGAAACTAATTCTTACGCACTGTAATGGTTTCCGGTTCTAGTCACTCTCTAGGGCTTCCCAGTCACATCCGTCGTTTCCGGAACAGTGTGTCTATGGCCGCCTCTAGGGCCTCCCAGTTACTTCCCGCGGTTTCCGGAACAGTGTGTCTACGGCCGCCTCTAGGGCTTCCCAGTTACATCCGTCGTTTCCGGAACAGTGTGTCTATGGCCGCCTCTAGGGCCTCCCAGTTACTTCCCGCGGTTTCCGGAACAGTGTGTCTACGGCCGCCTCTAGGGCTTCCCAGTTAGTTACTTCCCGCGGTTTCTGGAACAGTGTGTCTGTGGCTGCCTCTCGCTTCCAGGCAGCCGGGATTATTTTCCCTCTCTCCTTTCGTTCGCTGTTTACACGGCCTTCAGAATTACTAGGGATTTCTTTTTATCACTCAGGATCCAAATCATTTATCTTAAGAAGATAGAAACTAATTCTTACACACTGTGATGGCCAACTTAGATGAACTAGATAACTTGCATGATTATAATGATACAGAACATTCGGAAGTTAGACGAGGAAAGCCGCGTGTTCCCCCTCATTTCACCTGAGATGTGACTGTCTGGGGAAACAGCTACAGCTGGAGCACGCATGAGACAGGTACAGAGGATGAGGCCCCGTGGAACTGTCTAGCACACCCCGACCTGGTCCTGTGGTCCAAGGCCGAGCTCCACACTCCTACAGGCGTCATTAGCCTCTCATCAGCCACCATCAGGCCCAAGGATGGCAGCAGATAGGGTCGCCAGCCAGTTTCTGCTCCAGAAACAACATTAGACTCACAGCACAATTTACTGGATGGTTCTTTTCCATTTTCGCGGAAGAAAACGCGGCTAATGCCTTCCAAAGGAGGAAAAGGAAAATGAAACTAGTAACAAAAGATCCTGTTGGCTACAATTATATTAGGTGAAGAAATAGTGAGTATGTGTTTGTTTTTACCCGCTGTTTAGTAGAGCTATTTTCATATACACACACATATAAAGACATTGTTGAATTTTATAGTACAGTACTTTAACATGATTTGGTTATACTAAAAATAAAATCTTTTCTTTTCCATATTTCATTGTGGTACAATTTCCTGTCTCAAAGAAATATGGAAACTTTTACTTGGAAGATATATAGTTAGAATTTCCTGTAATACTGAATTAGCTCCAGTCAAAATGAACTATTTTACACTGCCATTATTACTCATTTACCAAAAATACTTTGTTCTGGGTTTAATATTTTCTTAATACTTTTAACTTTCCAAAGCACTTTCTCATCAAATATCGTTTTTGGCCTTACAACAAGCCTGAGTTAGGCTCACCCAATAACTAACTAGATTTTTTAAGCAACAGAAGCTAATGTCATTTGTTTATGATGCCCATGTATGCCTTGACACTTTAAAAAATAATTCGGTAGAAAAATCACATTAAAAATCACATAAAAGACTTTTAATATCATACCTTGACAATAGATATGTCCATGCAAAGCTATGAGACTCAATTACAGTTTTATTATGATCTGATTATGATGTCAATGTAAATTTCTAAAAAGCTCTATCCAACTGTAATTTCAAGACAGTTTCATTGCATTAAGAAACAAAACAGTCAACATAGCATTGCATTAATTTGGGGAGTTTTGACAGAAAGCTATAAAACAAAGGAATGTGACAAATCAAGTCAACCTAAAATTTGGCTTCCCTGAGAGTGGGGAGTATTATTGAAGCTCATAATTCCAAATATAGAGACCAGTGGGCGATGCCAAATGGAGCCTGGCGAACTTGGGCACAACTGGCTGGAATTAATTAACTTGCCACCTAGGAGCCTCACGTTGCTAACTTTCTGTATTGCTGGATCCGGTTCACACAATGATATGTAGCCCTTTCCTGCTACCCTACTATTGAAGCCAAGGGGGAGTGCTGCTGGCGGGTATTCCTTTCTCTACTTTGTTTTTTTTCTTCTTCTTTTTTTTTTCCAACCCTGTGTATTTATGGGGTTTTTAAATACTATCTTTTCCTGTTTACCATATGTCAAATTCTACATGAACTGATAAAAACATGCAAAGGCCTTATCACTCTCATCTCCTAAAATAGACTTGCTTCCCTCCTACCTCCTACACTTCATCAAGCCTTAACTACTAATTACTAAAATCTAAAATGCTCATCTGACCAAACTGCACTATGTGTCCATTTTTAAAGACCTCAGTTCCATTATCCTCACTGATGTGGGCACCCAGGAAAAAACAAAAACGAAAACAAACCAAAGAAAATCCCTGTTTGTATTTTTCCATGATGCAGCTACTCAGCTCTGGGACAGTTCAGTATAATGATTATTCCCCCCTCAAATATAATATGCTTTCTTTAAAACAAGCTAGCACCCTCCTTGCTACTGGAGCTCTGCTGCCTGGATTGACACCGCAGCAGCCGCCTTCATCAGAACCTGCTGTGATGCTCCCAACTCCTCACTCCAGGGAGTGCTTCCCTGCTTGATGCTGGTAGCAGATTAAAGCTGTTCTAATTTTCCATCCAAGCCAAATAGATGCATAAGCAAGCTGTTAGATTGTCTCAGGATCAGCACAGTACACCAGCCTCATGCTTTTTCAGAGCTCCACTGCAGTTAGCATATCGGTGAACATTTGCAAGTGAAATCATATGGGGAGGAGAGAGGAGGGAGGAACTGGAAGACAGAGGTAGGAGAACACCACTCCCAAAGCCAAATGCAGATCCCTGCTGAAGTGGCAGTGAAAAGTCAAAAGGCACTCTACCAGAATTCAGTGAAAAACACGTGCAGTAAACACTGAAAAATACCGCTTCTTGAGAAAAAGGAAGAGAGAAGCATGGAGGATCATCTCCTTGCATTTATAGTAAAAAAACAATTTGTCATGCTCTGTTCCGCATAAGACTCTCTGTCCAAACAGACAAAGGAGAAAACAGAATTGTAAGGCAGCTCGGTCGTTACAGGCTGAAAGCAACTAAGGCCTATGTTCTGTGAGCCAGTCGTAGGTCACTACAGATGCCCACCTGGGATTTGGGGCTGGGAGTCCAATTTGAATTTATCTCCCAACCCCTTACTCAAATAAAGCTCATGATGGAATTGCCGGTAAAGAGAGCAGTCAGTTATGTAAATGAGATAAAGTGTCCATTGCACGATATGAATTTGGATGTGACACATTGCCAGATTTGGAGAAAAAAGTAAGAACCAACATGGTAAAATGGAGAAAGGCAAAGTTTAAATCAACAGAAACATAAGAAACATGCCCGCAGCTCAAAGTGCTGAATAAATGGGGTGAAGATGAGGGAGAGATAATTACATGCCTTGTTAGAACTAGTTTTTATCATCATTGTCTTAAACATTTATAATAAAAGCCCAGGTGCACGAGGCATTCTGCTGAGTGTGGTACAGAGCAAGACACACAGATACTCTTTATCCCTTGCAAGACTCTCTACAGAGAGAGCTGGGAATAGAATGCACACAAATGCTATTCGTGACAGAAAAGGCTCACCAAATCAGTGACTGTGGGGCTTCCCACGATGAGATTTCTCGTGCACATGCAATATGCACTCCTAAACAAAATGTGAGCATAACATTTTAAAAGGAGACCCTGCCTACAAAGAGTGCACACTAAAAAAAAAACAAATGTGAAAGTATTCTGTAAATGAAAGAAATGAATATATATTAGCCTTAGTCGGTAGAAATGTGTACCCCTTCCCACAAAATATGCTGAAATGCTAACCTGGGGTACCTGTGAATGTGATCTTATTTGGAAATAGGGTCACTGTAGTGAAGTCAAGGTAAGAGGAAGTCATGCTGCAGTAGGATGGGCCTTATTGAAAGATTGAAAGAGAAAGATACACAGACACAGAGAGAGGACAGCCATGTGATGGCAGAGACAGAGGTTGGGAGGATGCAGCCACAGGCCATGGAGTGCGGAGCATTGCTGAGAGCCACCAGGAGCTGAGTGAGAGGCAAGAAGTGCTTCCCAGAGCCATAGGAGGAGGACACCCTGATGGTACTTTGGTTTCAGACTCTCAGCCTCCAAAACTGTAAGGATACATTTCTTTAGTTTTAAGCCACCCAGGTTGTGATACATTGTTATGGCAGCCCGGGGAAGCAAATGTGTTTCGTAAAGTCAGATCTGCCCTAATTTGATGTCTAGCTTTGCAAATTTTACTCTGTGTGTACAAAGTATTTCAACTGCAGTAAGTGTCTGACCTTATAATTTAAAAATTGCATTCCAGTGCAAGTGATGGCCTGAGTGCAGGTTTTCCATGACAGGTTAGCTTTTTACTTCCTCTTCTCTCAAGTACCCCATGCCACCAAGATATCCGTCCCAAAATAGGCCAGTGCCACCCAATGAGCCATCGCCATGCCCATCTCCTGAATGAGGTTTGCCCTAGCTTTGCCACGATCCTCCCCACAGAACTTCAGCTCAAGTTCATTCTTCTCATTCTCCTATCTGATAGGTTCATCCTTAGAAGCTCCTTTTCATTTTTGTCCTTCCTGTCTAGCTGCCAATGCTAGCAAGGATGTAGTGAAATTTAAATCTCTCAAAATTCTGAAAAGATGTGAGTTGGTTTCTTTCTGCAAATCAGTAAGATGATGCAAGAGCTTTAAATGTGTTCATGATCTTAGGACCTAATAGTCTTCCTGCTAAGAACCTTCATGCAAGAATCAAATGTCATGCAAAGCTGTTCAATTCAGAGTTCCATCTCTCCGGTGTCCTCCTTCACTAGTGCAGAATCCAGTGCCTAAGAGGGCCTGTTACTGGGGTTATCCATGAGGAGCATCTGCCATTAGCTTGTGAACACACCAATCAATTATTGGTGCATATCCTCATTTATTCCTCTTCTCTTGGTCCTTCCTCAACATATTTCCAGCAATGAGCGTTGTCCCAGCACGACTCCCTTGAACACTGAAGTTCCTCCAGGCATCATCATCACTTTGACCAGGGGCTATGGCCCAGCGGGGAGCAGCTGCTAGATGGGGGGCCTCGTCCACAGTGCAGTGCTGAGCCCACTGCTGCCATTTCCACGGTGCCTAGCCACTTTTGTGCAAAGTCCCTCAAGGCTGATGGAAGGGAGCCAGAGAGAGGTAGGGAAAATAATAATCCAGCCTGACTTGTATTCTACTCTACTGTCTGAGTCTCACAGAGCTATAGCAGGAAGCACCGCTACCTGGGCTGTATCTCATTGCTATTGCTCAAATACTGGTCTATGGAAGGCTAAGAGGAACAGCCAGGAGAGGGAACTCCAGAAGCTCCTTCTTCCCCTTCAACAACGATGGCCTTGACATCCAGTGATGTGCTTGGTCTCTGGTGGAACTGGACTCTGTCTGGCCCCTCCCACCACAGGATGGACACAGCTCATTGGCGGTCATCCCACATAGCTACAATATCAGCCAAAGAAAGAGTGACAGAAAGTAGATTAACCCATGTGATGGAATAGCATTTATCCATTAATGGTACCTCTTTTTAATAATAAATTTAAAAGTTCCTGTTACATATTATGTGAGAAGAGGATTCAGAATTATGTACCAAGTAAAATCTCACTTATTAAGAAATATATATATATATATTCATATATTTATACATAGAAAAATAAGCTAGGAAGAAATACACCCTAACATTAACAATCACTATCTCTAAGCAGTGAAGTTAGGGGTGATTTTAATCATTTACTAACTTTCAAGACTTTTTCAAGTGCTTTGTACTGTTTTTTAACTTCTTTAATAATATGCATACTTTTCTCTTAAATAATAGGATGCTTAAGAAATGCTCAAACCTTTGTTCTCCTAATGCCAAATTACACAGGACACCGAGGGGAGCTGCAGTGCATTTATCCAGCCTCAGTCATCCCAGGGTGTCCCCACCTCACCCACCCAGGACAGGAGCAGTGCAGGGGCCCTGGGCAGGGCGTGCCACCCGGGAAGCTCTCACCTCACCCACCCAGGACGGGAGCAGTGCAGGGGCCCCGGGCAGGGCGTGCCACCCAGGAAGCTCTGGTCTTTGGTCTGTGCTCCTTGTGTGGTCTCCTAAGAGGCTCTCTGTGGCCCCCATGTCAAACCTGGGGTCCAGGAACTGTCTGCAGAGCTGGGCCCAGCCTCCCTAAGCAAGTGGAGCCTCTGTGTCTTCAGGTCTTGCCACGTGCCCGGCACCACCCTGGTGGGCCTGGCTGCCATGCAAGTTCATTCCCTCTGGATCTGAAGGGGCTTCCTTTCAATCACTTACATCTCATGATCTCTGTACTCAGTTCTAAGTTCAGACTTTTTACAAAAGACAGAAAGCATCACGTCTTCCAGAACTCTCTGCTTTTGCCCTTGAGAAGGCCCTGGTTTAAGAAATTTGAAAGCAGCTTGTCAGGAACCGGAAAAGGACAAACACTGGAGAAAACAAACGCAAATAAAAACCTTATTAAATATTCCTGCCTCCTTTCTGTGATTATATTTTTAAAAATGTATTTCTTGAGTCATATGAAGAGAAAATAAACTGCAAAAATCAGGAATTCGGAGTAAGAGAGTTGGAAAGGAGCATAGTTGCGTCTATCCAGAGAGACTGAAAGTTGTGGCTTACCCTAAACATGCACTGGCAAAACCACATTTGTGTTTGAGTCAAAGTTTATTTCTCTGACTCAATGTGGCAGCCGTACTTGCCGTCAATCTTAGCAGATTAAGCTGACCGGCAATTTACGTTTTTTAACGGAAGAAGCCATTTTTCCTGGAGTGAATAATACGAAAATTATTTTGATCATTCTGTGTCTCACATCCCTTTGGCATTTTCTGTTTGCATTTGCAAGGTGGAGTATGATTTCAAGCGTGCCAGCTCTTCTACAATGTGTATCACGAGCATTTGAACCACTAAAGTTTACCCACCATAATGAATGTTGAAGGACATTAGCTTTGGAAAGAGTGCGTTTTTATGTTTGAGGTTGCTGTGATATACAGGGTCTGACAGAGCAAACACGCATTTGGGGATTCTTGTGGGCAATAGAAAATTCCCGAATTGCCAAACTCTATTTCCATTCAAATTGGGAGTTTGAAAGACTCTCCAAATGCAAGGGAATGAAAGGAAAATCAGAAAAAAAAAAGAACGTAAAGAACTTACCTGTGAATTCTCATCCATCAGTCCTTTCAGAAAGATTTTATGCAGAAGGGAAAAATATATATTTAAAGAAAGCTTAGATGGATTAGGAATGAAAAAGGAAAACATTATTCAAAGCTGCTGTAAAATATGCTAAGAATCCATTTGGCATTTCTATAGGCTCTTGTCTTCCAAGCATCGGGAATTTGGGGGACATGTGGCCTATATTTTGCCTTCTCTCAGGAGGATGGGCACTAAGCTGCGGTTTCTCAATTTGTCTTCATCAGTCATACATTGTTGGAGTGATGCTCCTCAGTCTCCATCCAGTCCTTAGCAAGAAGCCATGACTGAGAAACCCTCTGCTTTTCTTATTAGTTGCCAAATGACAAGCTTTCCCCAGCCATCATCAATGTCGCTACAACTAAGGGGCTTGTGTTCCCACCTTAGGCCCCCTTCCAGTTTAAAGAGATTTTATCAGTGCCACTCTTTTGCATTCTGCTGAAAACACAGTAGAAAGTTTTGGCTCCAGTGCAAATGTATTAGGATTACTGTGAAAAACAAAAAAGTTTTAGATTAGTTAAGCCTGTATTGAATTAAGTCTTAATAAAAGAACAGTCTCTTATGGGTTTAAACTGTGGTTTGGCCAACATTCTAGACAAACACACTCACGGTGGGTGTGGGGAGAGAAAGCGGGGATGGGGGAAATGAAAAGCCTTTCTTCTAGAAGGAAAGTCGTTTTAGAATGTGGTAATCCTCGGTAACGAGGACAATACACTCATTTGTTGCTTTTTAAAATAAATTTCATCGACATTTTAATTTTTAAAAAACTTTCAGAAATGCACAGTAGCTCCGTTGCATTTTTTTGGTACATGTTTCCAACATCCCACGGGCCTGAGAACTCACTAGGCAAGGGCAGTTCATACTTCTAAAAGTCTAAGCCCCTGGGAAAATGTTTTCCATGCAAATTGTGAAACTGTGTCAATGAATTATTTTTAAAGGGAGTGATTAAACTAATACATTTTAAAGACACTGACTCAAGTTCTGACCCGAACCAACCAAAATGGAATTACTAGCCTTAAGATTCTCATGCTCTTAATCCCACTCAGCCAATCCACATGTTTACACCGTACATGACATGGACCTCCCTCAAGATAATAAGCGTGATAACAGTTGCCTCATTTGCATAATATTCCACATTTATGTCATTTGATACCTGGGAAGAACCTATAACATTAAGAAGACAGCTATTACTCCCATTTTTAATAAGTAAAGAAACTAAACTCACGTTCATAAAACTGAGCTATTCAAGGTCACATGGCCGGTAAGGAAGAGTAAACCTAGATTTTTCTGACTCACAATCCTGTTTTCAAAATTTTGAAAACCTCCACCATATCCTATCATGGTTAAATTCTTAATCCAAAAGATAGGTTAGACTCATTTTGGAAGTCAGCCCTGATTCTACTGTATCCATCTCTAGATATATAGTATAGGTTGGTGCAAAAGTAATTGTGGTTTTTGCCATTTAAAAGTCACATCTTTAAAATGTGTTTATTCAATTTAATCACTCTCTTTTAGAATAATTTATCGTCATGATTTCACAATTTGCATGGAAAACATTTTCCCAGGGGTTTAAACTTTTAGATATATGAACTGCCCTTGCCTAGTAAGTTGAGGGCCCATGGGATGTTCGAAAGATGTACCAAGAAAATGAGGTAGAACTACTGTGCATTTTTTAGGAATTTTTAAAAATTAAAATATCTATGAAATTTATTTTAAAAAGCACCAAATGATCATATTGTCCTCATTACCAAAGATTACCACATATACTTTCTGATCGTCTGAGAGCTGCCAGCCCTGCACTCCTCCCTGTTGGGTCTTCTCACTTATTGGATCCCATGACTTCATTCTGGTCAGTGCTGGCCACTCTGGCCATATACTAGTATATATGCTATACATATATACTATATACACTAGTATATATACTATATATAACATATATTCTATAATACGTAGTAGAATAGTGTGTATATATATATACACTCTATATATATATATATATATATAGATAGATAGATAGATAGATAGATATATGAGATTGTTTCTACAAAATACCAGCCCATCTTGCCTGATATGGAAGGCAGTGTTTATCTTTCATTTTCCTTCCTACCCTTCTTTTAATATCTTTCTTCCATAACTTTCTTCCCCTTATTAAGTACAAAATATTTGTATGTATATGTATGTACGTGTGTATATATGTATATATCTGTGTGTATATATGTATGTATGGGTGTATATGTGTGTGTGTATGTATATGTATATTTAGAATGAAATTAAAACCTTTTTCCCTCCATCTTGGATTCTTATGTAAATTCATTATCTGGCTAGTGGATGGTATAAAACTCAGCAACTCTGTCATGAACTGTCTTGTGACCCAGGGAAACTACATGACCCACTTGATTGTTAGAAAATGCCAAGGAATATATGGGCTAAGCCTTTAGCCTTCTATGGAGAAAAAAAGAATAAAAATGTATCTATAAGACATATAGGCTATGGATTTTTTTTTAATGAGACTGATTTTCCTCGTTTAGACAGGAGAGGAATAGCTCTGAGAAATTAAAGATCTAAGAGCACTCAGTACACATGGTAACCAACCATGAAAAGTAAGGGGAATTTCCAAAGTGATCACAAATTAAAATATCAATGATAATACCTTTTAAGTTGTTTACCATACAGCAGAGTAAAAGAGCTTGTTATGTAATAGGGAGAGTAATAATAAAAAGATTTATTTGTAACTATTAGACACTCAACAAAGAACATATACATTATTTCCACTAAATCTTCATAACAACCCCAAGTCATATGCATTTGTCCATTTCACAGATGTAGAACTAAGGCTTGGATATTAATACGACTTTCCTAATGTCACAAAACTAATGACAGTAAGAGCATTTCTACCCAGTTCTGCCGAGTGCCAGAGACCATGTTTGAATCCTAATGCTCTGCTAGGGCTTACAGCAGACGAGTGATGGAAGACTTGTGCAGGTAATTTCACAATGCCAGACCTTCTTTTCCCAACAATGTGTTTGTCTATCTTGAATCTGAATTACCCATTATGTATTTATTTGCCTTAAGTTTTGTCCTTACTTACAAAAATACCACAGAAAGATACAATAAATTAAGCTTCATTATGCCCTAGTCTAAATTAATTTCTCGATAAGTTTTGTTTGGAGGAATGAGAGACAGAACTCATGGGAGCCTGGGGGACTGACTGGAAGAAATGTAGAAGGGGAGAAAGTTAGGGAAGAATGGTAGGAAATCAAGGGGAAGGTAAACATTACCTTCCAGATCAGGCAAGATGGGCTGGTATTCTGTGAAAGCAATCTTATTATCTCAGTAGCTTAACATTACAAATATTTTTTTCTTTTTTTAAAACTGTAAGGTCTTAATTGACAAAGATTAATTGTACATATTTATGCAGTACGATGTTATGTTTGGAAATACGTCTACATTGTTGAAAGATTAAATCAAGCTAATTATACCTGTCACCTCACCTACTTTTAATTTTCTTTCTGATGAGAATATTTTAAACCTACTATTTTAGCAATTTTAAAATAGTTGATAAACTACTATAAACTATGATCACCATGCTGTGCAATAGACCACTAAAACTTATTCCTCCCGTCTAATTGAAACTTGAGGGGGCCGGGCGCGGTGGCTCAAGCCTGTAATCCCAGCACTTTGGGAGGCCGAGACGGGCGGATCACGAGGTCAGGAGATCGAGACCATCCTGGCTAACACGGTGAAACCCCGTCTCTACTAAAAAATACAAAAAGCTAGCCGGGCGAGGTGGCGGGTGCCTGTAGTCCCAGCTACTCGGGAGGCTGAGGCAGGAGAATGGCATAAACCCGGGAGGCAGAGCTTGCAGTGAGCTGAGACCCGGCCACTGCACTCCAGCCCAGGCG